>NW_027457225.1:0-155613 GCF_040206685.1 Ascaphus truei | reverse complement strand
CTCCCTATAGTTATGCCTAAGGCGGGATCAGCGCCTGTTGACCGGTGTTGGTGCACTTGACGTATCTACTACCTTCCGGTCACGGCGGTGACCGGTAATACTTGGAAAAGGATCAGCCGAATCCTTGCTTGTCTGGGATGTCCGCAGTGCAGCTGTCTGGTCCCAAGCAGCTCACCAGCAAACCTGCTCCGCACGCTTGTCCCTAACTGTGTACACAGTAAGGTGACTGATCGCTAGCACTATGGCCGTCCCTGCAGCACAGCAGCACACTGTGACTCAGGGGTTTCTCCTAAGGGCCTGCGGGGTAAAGCTAGCCTATGCAGGCGGGTCACGGACCCCCTGCACGCATACACCCTCCTCCGTTACCTTCCAGATCCCCTCTGACTAGCCTCTCCCCCACGCTTCCCTTTCCTCCTCCCGTAATTCTAGCCTTCCGATTGGCTCCTCAAGTCAGGTGACTGCCCAGGAGCTCATGGGAGTTGTAGTTCCTCAGCGGAGCTTCTCTGCCTTGAGCTGCACAGACTCACAGCTATTGCATCAGCGCAGACCTCCACATGACTCTCCTGAACAGTCAAAACACCAACTGAACACACATATGAGGCTCCTACCACATCCCTACACATACATCTATTATTTGGTGCCTGCGGCACAGGGAGATAACGTGACTTGCTCAAGGTCACAAGGTATGGGGGGGGGATTGAGTGAGTGTGTGTGTGGGGGGGGATTGAGTGTGTTTGTGTGTGGGGGGGTGTGTGTTTGTGTGTGGGGGGGTGTGTGTTTGTGTGTGGGGGGGATTGTGTGTGTTGGGGGGGAGATTGAGTGTGTGGGGGGGATTTTGTGTGTGTGTGGGGGGGGGATTGTGTGTGTGTGGGTGGGGGATTGAGTGTGTGTGGGGGGGATTGAGTGTGTGTGGGGGGGGTTGAGTGTGTGTGTGGGGGGGGGGGGTTGAGTGTGTGTGTGTGGGGGGGTTGAGTGTGTGTGTGGGGGGGGGGGGTTGAGTGTGTGTGTGGGGGGGGGTTGAGTGTGTGTGTGTGGGGGGGTGAGTGTGTGTGTGGGGGGTGGGTTGAGTGTGTGTGGGGGGGGATTGTGTGTGTGTGTGTGGGGGGATTGAGTGTGTGTGTGTGTGTGTGGGGGGGATTGAGTGTGTGTGTGGGGGGGGGGGGATTGAGTGTGTGTGTGTGTGGGGGGGTTGAGTGTGTGTGGGGGGGATTGAGTGTGGGGGCGGGGATTGAGTGTGTGTGTGGGGGGGGGATTGAGTGTGTATGTGTGTGGGGGGGATTGTGTGTGTGTGTGTGGGGGGGATTGTGTGTGTTGGGGGGGGAGATTGAGTGTGTGGGGGGGATTTTGTGTGTGTGTGGGGGGGGATTGTGTGTGTGTGGGGGGGATTGAGTGTGTGTGTGGGGGGGGGGTTGAGTGTGTGTGTGGGGGGGGGGTTGAGTGTGTGTGTGGGGGGGGGTTGAGTGTGTGTGTGGGGGGGGGGTTGAGTGTGTGTGTGGGGGGGGGGGTTGAGTGTGTGTGTGGGGGGGTGGGTGTGGGTGTGTGTGGGGGGGGATTGGTGTGTGTGTGGGGGGGGTTGGTGTGTGGTGTGTGGGGGGGGGGTGAGTGTGTGTGGGGGGGGGGTGGGGTGGTGTGGGGGGGGGTGGTGTGGGTGGGGGGGTGAGTGTGTGGGGGGGATTGAGGTGTGGTGGGGGGATTGGTGTGTGTGGTGGGGGGGGTGGGTGTGGGTGGTGTGGGGGGGGATTGGTGTGTGTGGGGGGGGGGGGATTGGTGGGTGGGGGGTGGGGGGGGGGTTGGGTGGGGGGTTGGTGTGTGGGGGGGGGGGAGTGGGGTGGGTGTGTGTGGGGGGGATTGTGTGTGTGGGGGGGATTGAGTGTGTGTGGGGGTGGGGGTTGTGTGGTGTGTGTGTGGGGGGGGGTTGTGTGTGTGGGGGGGGGATGTGTGTGGGGGGGGGGGATTGTGTGTGTGTGGGGGGGGGTGTGTGTGTGTGGGGGGATGGTGTGTGTGTGTGGGTGGGTGTGTGTGGGGTGTGTGTGGGGTGTGTGGGGGAGTGTGTGTGTGTGTGGGGGGGGGGGGGTGTGTGTGTGTGATGTGGTGTGTATGTGGTGATTGATTGAGGGAGAGAGAGTGTGTGTTGTATTGCAGTGGTGCGCAAACTGGTGGGGGCAATAAGGCGCAAGATTTAGGGGGGCGCAGGCGACGTGCGAAATCTGGGTGCGCGGGCCGGCAGACGCTTTGCGCGGGAGGATGAAAAAGCTGTACGCGAGGGGCGGCCAATAGATGCACGGGCGGGCAGCCGAATATGTGTGCGGGTGGCTGAACAAGATAGTGCAGGTGGCGGCCTCGTGATGGTGTGGTGCGCACGCGCGCAGGGGCTTCGGGGGTACGGGGAGGAGGAGCACGGTGAAGTCAAACGCCCTCCCGGTGTCTGCCCTGCAATAGCGCTGTGTTCCTCGCATCGCTGGCAACCTGCTTCGCTGCTATCCTCTGCGAGGACCTGCTTCGCTGAGAATAAAGTGAACATTGAAAGGAAAAAAATAATAATAATAATGTAGGTAGGAGTGTGGATGACAATGGGGATAGCAAGCCAAAGAGCAGGGAGGGGAAGGTAGAAACAAAAAGGGGGGGATAGGGAAGGGAGGTAGCAAAGAGGTGGATGAATGCCCCCCAAAAGTATTGCCTTTGTGCACGTACGCTCTCCCAAGCTCGGCGCTTGGGGAGACAAACAAAACTGACTTTGAAGTGCACTCAGCAGAAGTCAATGCACACACACAGCCACACACACAGCCACACAGCCACACACAGCCACACACAAATAGCCCCGATCCACGTTTGCAAAATGATGCAGGACACCCTGCGCTCAGGCTTGGAGAGTTGGTGATGTCACCGCTCTCAGCGGCAGCGTGGACGCAGCCTAATTTTGCAAGCGCGAGCTGTTGAAATATGTAAGTATTTATAGACATATTTGGATTTATATTGTATACCGTTTAATAAAGGTTTTTTTTTTTTTTTCATGTGATTTTGATTACGTCAGGCAGGGGGGCCCGAGAAATTTTATGGATGAAAAGGGGGGCTCGGCATAAAAAGTTTGCTCACCCCTGCACTAAGCTGCACTTTCAGCTCATAGACCTCACATTATAAACGTGTAATTATAGTCTCACCTTAATGTAGTGTAAAAGAAAATGATGTACAGATTTGGTCGCATCTATTAACGCAGGTTAACGGTGGCAGAACGTTAACGCAGCTCTATTTAAACAAATGGCACAGCGCTATATTTCTTAAATGGGTGCAATTTATTGCATTATTTGTGTAATCTTATCAGGTGGTACAGGCATACCCCGCATTCACGTACACAATGGGACCGGAGCATGTATGTAAAGTGAAAATGTACTTAAAGTGAAGCACTCCCTTTTCCCCACTTATCGATGCATGTACTGTACTGCAATCCTCATATACGCGCATAACTGATGTAAATAACACATGTGTAACAGTCTCTACAGTCTCCCCGCTTGCGCACAGCTTTGGTACAGGTAGGGAGCCGGTATTGCTGTTCAGGACGTTCTGACAGGCGCATGCGCGAGCTGCCGTTTGCCTATTGGGTGATATGTCCTTACTCGCGAGTGTACTTAAAGTGAGTGTCCTTAAACCGGGGTATACTTGTACACTTGTACAGGAAATCCTAAAGTTGATGTCCCTGGGGCAGCTGAGGGATTTTCACCCATTCAGTCCTGGAGGGTCCTGCGCCCCCCTCCTGCATTTCCTAATCATGTGTTCGCTCCTTAGGCCTCGGATATTTTATCTTATACTATATTAGTGAAAGCACTGTATGTTTGCCTGCCTGCCTGCATGCATGCATGCCTGCCTGCTGGATGTCCGGTGTCCCTAGCGGGAATCTCATTGGTCCCTTGGCCCGCCCGCCCCCGCACACCTCTCATTGGCCTCACACACTCACACCACCCCCTTGGCCCGCCCCCCACACCTCTCATTGGCCTGAGGCGGAGTGACGGGCCAAAAAAATAACTAACACACACACACACACACACACACACACACACACACACACACACACACACACACACACACACACACACACACACACACACACCTCTCTCTCCCCTCTCCAAATCACCTTTTCCCCCTCCCCAGAGGCATCACCTCTTCCCCCTCACCAGCGGCATCACCTCTTCCCCCTCCCCAGCGGCATCACCTCTTCCCCCTCCCCAGCGGCATCACCTCTTCCCCTTCCCCAGCGGCATCACCTCTTCCCCCTCCCCAGCGGCATCACCTCTTCCCCCTCCCCAGCGGCATCACCTCTTCCCCCTCCCCAGCGGCATCACCTCTTCCCCCTCCCCAGCGGCATCACCTCTTCCCCCTCCCCAGCGGCATCACCTCTTCCCCCTCCCCAGCGGCATCACCTCTTCCCCCTCCCCAGCGGCATCACCTCTTCCCCCTCCCCAGCGGCATCACCTCTTCCCCCTCCCCAGCGGCATCACCTCTTCCCCCTCCCCAGCGGCATCACCTCTTCCCCCTCCCCAGCGGCATCACCTCTTCCCCCTCCCCAGCGGCATCACCTCTTCCCCTTCCCCAGCGGCATCACCTCTTCCCCTTCACCCAGCGGCATCACCTCTTCCCCCTCCCCAGCGGCATCACCTCTTCCCCCTCCCCAGCGGCATCACCTCTCCCCGCTCCAAATCACCTCTCCCCGCTCCAAATCACCTCTCCCCGCTCCAAATCACCTCGCTTCCCGCAGCTGCCACGCGGCGCGTAAGATGGCGGACCCCCTTCCTCCCTCGCGGCGCCGAGTCAGACGGTGGCGGCGCCCGGAAGTACAGGTAGGTGTCGCTCCCCACCTCCGGCGCCAAACGGAACTAAAGAAAGGGCGCATCAACTGAGGTGTGTGTGTGTGTGTGTGTGTGTGTGTGTGTGTGTGTGTGTGTGTGTGTGTGTGTGTGTGTCACTGTCCACTGCCCCCCCCTCCTATCCACTGCCCCCCCCTCCTGTCCACTGCCCCCCCCTCCTGTCCACTGCGTCCCCCCTCCTGTCCACTGCCCCCCCCTCCTGTCCACTGCCCCCCCCCCCTCCTGTCCACTGCCCCCCCTCCTGTCCACTGCCCCCCCCCTCCTGTCCACTGCCCCCCCCTCCTGTCCACTGCCCCCCCCTCCTGTCCACTGCCCCCCCCTCCTGTCCACTGCCCCCCCCCTCCTGTCCACTGCCCCCCCTCCTGTCCACTGCGTCCCCCCTCCTGTCCACTGCGTCCCCCCTCCTGTCCACTGCGTCCCCCCCTCCTGTCCCCCCTCCTGTCCACTGCCCCCCCCTCCTGTCCACTGCCCCCCCCCCCTCCTGTCCACTGCCCCCCCCCTCCTGTCCACTGCCCCCTCCCTCCTGTCCACTGCCCCCCCCCCTCCTGTCCACTGCCCCCCCCTCCTGTCCACTGCCCCCCCCTCCTGTCCACTGCCCCCCCCTCCTGTCCACTGCCCCCCCCTCCTGTCCACTGCCCCCCCCCTCCTGTCCACTGCCCCCCCCTCCTGTCCACTGCCCCCCCCCTCCTGTCCACTGCCCCCCCCCTCCTGTCCACTGCCCCCCCCTCCTGTCCACTGCCCCCCCCCCCTCCTGTCCACTGCCCCCCCCCTCCTGTCCACTGCCCCCCCCCTCCTGTCCACTGCCCCCCCCCCCCTCCTGTCCACTGCCCCCCCCCCCTCTTGTCCACTGCCCCCCCCCCTCCTGTCCACTGCCCCCCCCTCCTGTCCACTGCCCCCCCCTCCTGTCCACTGCCCCCCCCTCCTGTCCACTGCCCCCCCTCCTGTCCACTGCCCCCCCCTCCTGTCCACTGCCCCCCCCTCCTGTCCACTGCCCCCCCTCCTGTCCACTGCGTCCCCCCTCCTGTCCACTGCGTCCCCCCTCCTGTCCACTGCGTCCCCCCTCCTGTCCCCCCTCCTGTCCACTGCCCCCCCCTCCTGTCCACTGCCCCCCCCCCTCCTGTCCACTGCCCCCCCCCCCTCCTGTCCACTGCCCCCTCCCTCCTGTCCACTGCCCCCCCCCTCCTGTCCACTGCCCCCCCTCCTGTCCACTGCCCCCCCCTCCTGTCCACTGCCCCCCCCTCCTGTCCACTGCCCCCCCCTCCTGTCCACTGCCCCCCCCCTCCTGTCCACTGCCCCCCCCTCCTGTCCACTGCCCCCCCCCCTCCTGTCCACTGCCCCCCCCCTCCTGTCCACTGCCCCCCCCCTCCTGTCCACTGCCCCCCCCCCCCTCCTGTCCACTGCCCCCCCCCCTCCTGTCCACTGCCCCCCCCCCTCCTGTCCACTGCCCCCCCCTCCTGTCCACTGCCCCCCCCTCCTGTCCACTGCCCCCCCCTCCTGTCCACTGCCCCCCCCCCTCCTGTCCACTGCCCCCCCCTCCTGTCCACTGCCCCCTCCCTCCTGTCCACTGCCCCCCCCTCCTGTCCACTGCCCCCCCCCCTCCTGTCCA
Source organism: Ascaphus truei (assembly GCF_040206685.1). Lineage (NCBI taxonomy): Eukaryota > Metazoa > Chordata > Amphibia > Anura > Ascaphidae > Ascaphus > Ascaphus truei. The sequence continues at coordinate 149,151 of NW_027457225.1, read as the reverse complement.
CTGCCCCCCCCCCCCCTCCTGTCCACTGCCCCCCCCCCCTCCTGTCCACTGCCCCCCCCCTCCTGTCCACTGCAGGAAATGCAGGGGGAGGAATCCATGCCTTTGAGGCGCCCCCCCCCCTCCCTTTGACGCCCCCCCCCCCTCCCTTTGACGCCCCCCCCCCCTCCCTTTGACGCCCCCCCTCCCTTTGACGCCCCCCCCTCCCTTTGACGCCCCCCCCCTCCCTTTGACGCCCCCCCCCTCCCTTTGACGCCCCCCCTCCCTTTGACGCCCCCCCCTCTCCCTTTGACGCCCCCCCCCTCTCCCTTTGACGCCCCCCCCTCCCTTTGACGCCCCCCCCCTCCCTTTGACGCGCCCCCCCCCCTCCCTTTGACGCCCCCCCTCCCTTTGACGCCCCCCCCCTCCCTTTGACGCCCCCCCCCTCCCTTTGACGCCCCCCCCTCCCTTTGACGCCCCCCCCCTCCCTTTGACGCCCCCCCCTCCCTTTGACGCCCCCCCCTCCCTTTGACGCCTCCCCCTCCCTTTGACGCCCCCCCCCTCCCTTTGACGCCCCCCCCTCCCTTTGACGCCCCCCCCTCCCTTTGACGCCCCCCCCCTCCCTTTGACGCCCCCCCCCTCCCTTTGACGCCCCCCCCCTCCCTTTGACGCCCCCCCCTCCCTTTGACGCCCCCCCCTCTCCCTTTGACGCCCCCCCCTCCCTTTGACGCCCCCCCCTCCCTTTGACGCGCCCCCCCTCTCCCTTTGACGCCCCCCCCTCTCCCTTTGACGCCCCCCCCTCCCTTTGACGCCCCCCCCTCCCTTTGACGCGCCCCCCCCCCTCCCTTTGACGCCCCCCCTCCCTTTGACGCCCCCCCCTCCCTTTGACGCCCCCCCCCCTCCCTTTGACGCCCCCCCCTCCCTTTGACGCCCCCCCCCTCCTTTGACGCCCCCCCCTCCCTTTGACGCCCCCCCCCTCCCTTTGACGCCTCCCCCTCCCTTTGACGCCCCCCCCTCCCTTTGACGCCCCCCCCTCCCTTTGACGCCCCCCCCTCCCTTTGACGCCCCCCCCCTCCCTTTGACGCCCCCCCCCTCCCTTTGACGCCCCCCCCCTCCCTTTGACGCCCCCCCCCTCCCTTTGACGCCCCCCCCTCCCTTTGACGCCCCCCCCCCTCCCTTTGACGCCCCCCCCCCTCACTTTGACGCCCCCCCCCCCTCACTTTGACGCCCCCCCCCCTCACTTTGACGCCCCCCCCCCTCCCTTTGACGCCCCCCCCCTCCCTTTGACGCCCCCCCCCTCCCTTTGATGCCCCCCCCTGCCTTTGACGCCCCGCGGGCACACACTGACTGACTGCCGCACGCACGCACGCACACACTGACTGACGCGCACACAAAGCCTGACTGACGCACGCACACACTGACTGAGGCACACACTGACTGTGTGTGCGTCAGTCAGTCTGTGTGTGTTTGTGTTTCTGCCTCAGACTCACTGACGCGCGAGCAAACACACAGTGACTGACGCACACACGCTACATGAAGCTGTAAAGGAGGGAGGGAGGGGGGGGACTGGATTGATGTGAATGGGGGACAAACAGAGAGAGGGGGGAGGAGAGAGAGGAACGGGAACATTACATCCCGGGCAACGCCGGGTCTCTCAGCTAGTTTATTTATAAAATGTTTTACCAGGAAGGAAGCAATACTTGAAAATGAGAGGTAACTCTCAATGTATGTCCTGGGCACAGAGTTATGATGACAGATACATGGTTACAAATCCATAGTTACATTAAGTGAACAGGGTATACATTATATACAAGACATTGCATGCACAGTTAGAGATAATATATATTATAGGCGCATGTAACCGTTACAGACCAGATTAAAATGTGAGACAGCTTTAGTTTTGAAAGCACTTAGACTGGTAGCATCTGCAAGAGTCTCTGGTAGGTTGTTCCAGTTTTGGGGTGCATGGTAAGGCCGTGATTATACCCGAAGCGGCGGAGCGCAGAACGTTGTGCGCCACCAAAACAAATAAAAGTTTTCCTATGAGCGCACACTAAGAATGGGTGACCAACGAGGCGGCCAAGTGCGCAAATTTTCGAACAGATCCAAGAATTTTATTTTCTGAAGCGATGGCAGCGTCATGTGAGCGGTTCAGCCAATGAGAGTGAACCACTCACGTGACATCATGGCCTCGCCTCCCGATGCCTCCTGCCTGCAGTGCAAGTTTCGGGCAGCGCATCGCATTGAGGTAGCGCGCGTGTCACGCCGCCGGTGGTATTAATGAAGGCCTATGAGGAGGAACGGACGGATACTTTGTTGAACCTTAGGACCATGAGCAGTCTGTTGGAGTCTGATCTCAGATGATAAGTGCTACACGTGGTAGGGGTGAGGAGCTTGTTCAGATAGGTGGGTAGCTTGCCGAGAAAGTATTTGAAGGCAAGACAGGAAAGATGAACTTTGCGCCTAGACTCTAGTGATGACCAATCTAGTTCTTTGAGCATTTCGCAGTGATGTGTGTTGTCGTTGCATTGGAGGACAAAGCGACATTGAATTGTAGAGGGTATCAAGGTTGCTAAGGTGGGTTTGGGGTGCTGTGCCATATACTACAGTATGTCCCCATAGTCGATAATTTGCATTGGCTTCTGCTGTGTGATATAGTGCGTGTGCGACAGAGCACATAGCGTTGTGCGCGCCTGTCGCCTGAGCGATCTGTGGACTTTAGATCGCTCGTGACGGGGAGGCGTGGCCGTGACATCACTAGGCCTTCCCTAATGTCTCTCACGGGAGACCAGGAGATTTTACACTTATTTGTACCGGGATCATTCGCTAGGCAAACAAGGTGGTAAGAACAAAATGCAGTTTATTCGGGTAAACCCGCGTACAACACAATGAATACACAAAATACAGCTAAAAGCACACTTGCTGGGGGTGAAATCTAGGCTCTACTAGGTGCAGGGCGAATGCTTCGGTACGCTTAACCTGACCGGGATATACACCCGGGCTTTCTGGTCCTCTTTTTGGCTTCAGTTCCTAGCCGCGACCGCTACGTTCCAAATGAGAACTTGAACTTCACGTCTGACTTAGTCTCTGCAGGGCAGACTTTTCCTAGCTTCAAAACCAAGCCGGTTGCTCTGGTATTCGTGACAGCAACTTTGAAAAGTCCGCCCTAGCTTCATCGACACAAGTCACTAGATCGTCTGGTTCTCTGACTGGGGTTTCTCCTTACATACCCTCCACTGAGCATGGGAAACCCTGCCGCCAACCGATAAGAATAGGGGCTCGTCCTTTGACTGACGCCAGAGGAGGGGACGGGCTAAGCCGGCTTGGGATGACCCGTGGGCGGGACATACGGATTGACCAATGGGAAAACGCGCCGACATTTTGCTGCTTCCCCTAGTCAACCCCTTGTCACCTACTGGGCAGACTCCACTGAGTCTGGCAGATCAGAGTGTCCTCCCCGCAGGGGGTCTCTGTTCTCCGGACCCAGTACTAAGCCCTGCCCTGGCCACTTCACACCCCGACACCTCTCAACATCCCTTCTCCTCTCCGATGTCTATGCAGACTTCCCGGCACCTATATGGATGCCTGAGCTGGCTGAATAGACATTTATAGTAAAAGCACATGTAACGGTATTTCTGGCCCGGCCTGACTCACCCAATCTCACATTGGCCCCTGTGGTCTAACCGTTCCCCATTACAGTGTGATAGTGTCTGGTGGTGCACCTGTTGGCAACAGGACTCCTGAGTCTCCCGCATGATGGTGTGTGGGGAGGACCCGTCCAGACAGGCAGCTGAGGTAGTGTGCGGAGTCCTACCTAGTTCCAGTGCAGCGCCTCCACCTCATCAGGGTCCCTTCGGTCACTTGAGGATGGTCCTGACGAGGAACTCCTCTGTGGTGCTCCTCTCTGTACATTCACTCCACACATGTACACGAGAGGGTTTGTGATTAAGAGCATCTTTATTGGTTGAGGTGGGCTAACTGCCCCTCGCAGTAGTTTCTCTAGCCACTCATTGTCCCTCAGTGCTTCCCTTTGAAAGGTGTAATTCTCCTTTAATAGGGATTCCCAATCCCAGCCGGGATGTCTTTACCCTGTGCCAGGTCCCTGGACACAGTCTTCCTGTTCAGCTACTATAACATAACTCTCGCAGACTATTCAGAACTCCTACAGAACTCAGGACTCAGATAGAACTAACTATTAGACACAGTGCTGTGCCTTATGTACACTCTGGAAGCTGACACACCTCTGACATCACTAACCATGGAATCAGAGCATGTGACCACTCCCATCCATACACAGGGCACCCCACCAGGGTGTGAGGGCAAACCTCCATAATTACTGCTGGCATGCCCACAACTTACCAGGCCTTACTGTCAGCAGGAGAGATGACTGTAGCCATTTTACATGACCGCTACATTCTCCCCCTGGTGAATCCCATCGCCCTCGCTGGGACCTAAATTTAAATGCCTTCTTCCAGGAAGCACTGTAACACATAACACATAATTGTTAACCTCACAGATTGTCCATTATACAAAAAAAAATGACCACAGTGACATCTCGCCAAGCCCGCCCCGACCAGCAGCCACGAGCCCGCAAAATGCCTTAGTACCCCCTAATAATAGTGGCTCGGGTCAGGTTTCTTAACCTCTCTACCACCCATGTCCAGGACCGTGACATGATAGTGCCTAGGCAGTCCCCTCTCGGGCCTATAGGTCACCCTGTGTTTGTGTATATTCCTCCCTATACTCCACACTCGCATCAGGTGATCTATTCTGTCCTCTGCCCTCCTTCCAGTAACGTCACTCCCCTTATTGACTAGGTACATCTCGATGGTTTCCCTAAGCCACCTTTCCCTGTTCTCTTCTATCTCCTCCATGAGGGGTTCAGGGACATAAGGGTACTCCAACCCGTGGGAAGACTTGTATCGAGCCATTATTGCCCGTTCCGCTCTACTGATCCTAATTAGGTCAGCCCTACCTGCCCTCCCAGGTAGCACCCATGACAGGGGTTCGTCAGGATCCACAGGGTCTGACAGTGTATCGGGACCCATGGGCTCTATCTCCCTGTGCTCAATCTTATACCACCGTTCCTGCAGCTCTCTGTCTCGCTGTTCAGGGGTGAATTCTCCCTTGGCCCACCAAAAGTCAACTACATCCTCCCTTCTAATAAGGAATCGCGTACGATCCATCCAGGCCGCATAACCTTCAAAGAGGGGGGCCCACCAACGGTGTTCCTTGAACCTATGTGAATCCCCTGAGTCACTCTCTTCCGCATCCCCCCATGAGAATACCCCCGATGTCCGTGCTGACCGTGGTACGGACCACCGTGATGATCCCAGGGCCTTGTCCTCTGTTTTATTGGTCACAGGAGGCAACCACCGGCCTACCGCGGCCTTGCCTAATTCTCCCCCTCCACGAGAAATGCCCTCCGTAGCGCAACTGCGCTGTCGTTCACCAGTCCGTCTCTCCTCCCCCCCCAAAGGTATGTCCACAAGTTCCAGACTAGGCGGGGACCCCGGGGAACATGTGATGGGGGCAGGGGTTTTACCTAGGGCGTGGGGTTGGGCGTAGGGGCAAGATGGGATACGCCACGGGACTACGACCCGTTCCCGGCTGTCCATGGACTGCTCCAAGGAGGATAGCTCACCCTCATCCGTCTGCGGGTCTCCCATCCAGCTCTTGGGCCCTTGAGGTGATCGGGGACATTCACCCGATCGCCGAAGCGTTGCTGCATCTTTCCCGTCTATTCCGCCGTCGCCACCGGAAATGATGTCCTCACCGAAACCGGAAGCGCCGCCATCTTGGGTGGGACCCCCATGCGGGATCTCTTCCTCGATGACGACATCCGGAAGCTCCGCCGTCGTCTCCACCGGAAGTGGTATCTCCTCCGCACGTGCGTCTTGGGCCTGGCACGGCCTTGTTTCCGCTACACCGTCTACCGGAGCAAGGTAAGTGAGTGGCTTTCTCTTACCATTCCGCAGGGGTGTAGGCGTCTCTCGCCCGTCGCCACCATGTCCTGAGGCGGAGGGACTCCGTCTCTCGGCTCGCCGATCTGCGGGGGACGCCCTGCTTTCCAGGCTGCTACTCACACTACGGGGTGTCGTCCTCCCCGGTTCTGTCCTGGGCCTCGATTTCACCTCCGCTAGCTCGCGGAGATCCTCATCCGAGTATTCTGCCTTCCCCGACTTAGGGGTCACCGATCGGGGCGATAGTCTTTTCTCAGTGCGGTCGGGGAGTGACCCGACCGTCTCGGTTGCTGCTGACCCAGCCGATTTAATCGACTCCAGTCCCCTTTCTCCGGGACTTGCACGATTGATCCACAGTGCACCAGGGGACTCGGCGGAGCGCCTAGCCGTATCCCCCGGGGGGTCAGCAGATTGGATCGGAATGAACGTCGGCATTGGCCATAAGTATAGTGTCCCGCATTGTGGGCAGCGTGCCGCCGTGTTAACAATGCCTTCGGGCAGCCCGCATTGTAGGCAGAGCCCGACCACCGTCTCGGTGTTAGCCACCCTGACTACCAGTACCCCGCCGGGTACCGAGTAGGGCTGGGTGGATACCATAGTTCCCACAGTGGAGGAGCAGGCCATTCTTTTGGTAGGGACCACTTTCAGTATGGGTCTCTCCAGGTCAGTGGTTCCTCGCAACTGACCGGTAGAAGCTTCTGGGCCAGCCACTTCCTGCTTCGGCTCCTCCTTCCGCTGGCATAGCTGGAACCCGCCCCCAGGGGTTGCAATTATGGGCGGATCCCACAGGGGAATAGCATGCCCCTTAATTAAGGCCGCGCCTTTCTCAGTCCTGGTGGGCGCGGTCTGCGTTTTCGCGCCAATTTCCTCATCAGAGTGGGATTCTTGGGCCGCGGCTAGTTCCCGCCTTCTCCTGGCAGCTGCTTTTCGTGCAAAATATCCCTCCTTTTTGCACGTTACCTCCGCGGCCGGAACTACTTCTTGTAGTGGCGCCGTCTGGATATCAGTCCCTGGGCCCAGTGGGTGCATTCCCACAGGCCATAATTGAAAGTCACTCCCCCTGGTGGAAATCAGGGGAGGGTCCCATAGACTAAGCGGTTGACTCAGCACAGGGGCCGAGTGAGTCACTGTCCATGAAGGCGCAGTCGTAGCTTTCGCGCCATACCCCCCATCAGGGCGGGGCTCTGCTGTTCGCGCCATTCCCGGCCAGCTTTTTGCAAGTTCTGTATCAGCCATTTTCTCTGCGACTGGCCCATGCGGTCTCCCTAGCAAGCGGGAACCGCCATTTTGGGTGGCTTTTAAGCCCGAAATGTCAGTTTGTTTGCTCTTCTCGCTGGGTTCCCCCCAGTTATCACAATGTCCTCACACTCTTCAAGGGTGGCCCCTCGGTGTCCCAGACAGGACAAAAACGGGGCAGCCACAGCCTTCGCTCCACTCCAGAGCAGATTAGTTAGAGACAGCTCAGCGACAGTTTGCTCTTCAGTGGGGCGCACGCCATGGGTGCCTTCCCCATCAGCCTCTGGTCGCCATTTTGGGCTCTCCGCACCACGCGGATCCTCCATTCCTTGGATTGTCACACTCTCGTACCAATTATCATACTGCACCGACACACTTTATTCGAGCAAATACCCAGTATGTACCTGGCAGATACCTGGAATGCGCCGCTCCTAACCTCTGACAAGCCCCGTTGCGTTTGCCTTCCCAGCCTGGGTTCATGCCTGGCTGATGGGCGGCTAATCTGTTAAATGATAATGATTAGGATTTAATAGGCTGCAATGCTTCGCGTGTCTACCAGATGGCATAAATTCATGAATTGTAATGCAGTTTATATATATATATACTGTGCAGTATTGCAGCCAGCGGGAATAAAATGCTTCAATCCCTGCTTGGAAAATAACTCAATGCACTCGGGCAGAAAACAGTCATAAACCTCAATACACCCGGGTATACCCGAATTCGTGGGACTAGCCAAGCTCGAATAAAGTGTGTCGCCAGTGTACATGGGGCTCCGCTCTGCGGGGCAGCCACCACACCAGTACAATAAAGATTGCTCAGATGCACCACCACATGTGTACCTGATCTAGGCTGGACTCATGTTGCACTACCTCAGGCTAGGCTCACTCTCTCAGTGTCTGCTGTAACTCCTTCCTCCCAGTCTGTGCTCCCTATGGTAAGTGTCTGGAATGGGCTAGAGTACTCTGGCTCTGCCATGCAGTACTTGGGGCGTCTACCTCTCTTGGTCAGCCTAGCGCAGACCCTCTCCAGGATTCCTGACCACGTTAACAGGCTATCCCTTCTGGCGTCCTACCAACTAGCACTACCTCAAAGTGACTCGGTCAGCTATAGCCCGGCTCCAGACCCCTCACTCCTTTCAGGCCCCTAGGTCGTCCCTGCGAACTGACAATACCCTGTCAGCCCCTGACCACCCCTAGGTCCGTCCCTACGCAGCACAGAGTGGCAGCAGACGCTCTCCCTGTTTCCCAGTGTGCCTAGCTAGAGCCTGTCCTGTTGACAGATCTGATCTCAGCAGCTCGCCTCCAAATGTAACGGTATTTCTGGCCCGGCCTGACCCACCCAATCTCACATTGGCCCCTGTGGTCTAACCGGTCCCCATTACAGTGTGATAGTGTCTGGTGGTGCACCTGTTGGCAACAGGACTCCTGAGTCTCCCGCATGATGGTGTGTGGGGAGGACCCATCCAGACAGGCAGCTGAGGTAGTGTGCGGAGTCCTACCTAGTTCCAGTGCAGCGCCTCCACCTCATCAGGGTCCCTTCGGTCACTTGGGGATGGTCCTGACGAGGAACTCCTCTGTGGTGCTCCTCTCTGTACATTCACTCCACACATGTACACGAGAGGGTTTGTGATTAAGAGCATCTTTATTGGTTGAGGTGGGCTAACTGCCCCTCGCAGTAGTTTCTCTAGCCACTCATTGTCCCTCAGTGCTTCCCTTTGAAAGGTGTAATTCTCCTTTAATAGGGATTCCCTATCCCAGCCGGGATGTCTTTACCCTGTGCCAGGTCCCTGGACACAGTCTTCCTGTTCAGCTATTATAACATAACTCTCGCAGACTATTCAGAACTCCTACAGAACTCAGGACTCAGATAGAACTAACTATTAGACACAGTGCTGTGCCTTATGTACACTCTGGAAGCTGACACACCTCTGACATCACTAACCATGGAATCAGAGCATGTGACCACTCCCATCCATACACAGGGCACCCCACCAGGGTGTGAGGGCAAACCTCCATAATTACTGCTGGCATGCCCACAACTTACCAGGCCTTACTGTCAGCAGGAGAGATGACTGTAGCCATTTTACATGACCGCTACACACAAATGAAATAAAACATACTTTAATACATAGGATAACTTGGGCAGACTCATAGCTGTAAGGGAAATAGGACTGGGATATCTGGGCTTGAAAATCAGGAGTCACTGGGCAGCCCTGGTGTAATTCAACCCACGTACTGGCAAATCATGCCTGCACGCCAGGGAGAATTAGGAGACTACTGATATCTTTGCCCCCCCAAACTCCTGCAAACAACATGATTGCATTTCTACCCAAATATCTCACCTAAAACTTACATATAGAACGTTTCATGAGTCTTAGGCTCAGGGAACATGAAAAGTGGAAACGAAGCAAAAGGAAAAAGCAGGCACTAATACTCCGGAAAGTAAAAAAAGGTTGAATGAAATCCAGGAGAGCGTGTGCCCATAAAGACTATTTTAATGGAAACCACAAAAAATATACAGCTACATTACGGGGTACACAAACCCCCACCAACGCGGCTCGAATTGCGTTGGTGGGGGTCTGTGTACCCCGTAATGTAGCTGTATTTTTTTTGTGGTTTCCATTAAAATAGTCTTTTTTTATGGGCACACGCTCTCCTGGATTTCATTCAACCTTTTTTTACTTTCCGGAGTATTAGTGACTGCTTTTTCCTTTTGCTTCGTGTCAAATCATCCAGAAAAAATAGAAGCACACCCCCTACTGTGAAAGAAGAAAACTGGACAGCCAAAAGGACATTACCAACTCTAACTGTGAGTTATTTTATCACAAGCACATTCTCCATTCTGACATTATATGCTGGGACACTTTATTGTGTGGCCCCTTACTACAGTGCTCGTGGGGGCCCTAGCCCACTAGTCAGATTACAATGGAGCAGTGATTAATACATGATTGTTCTGTGTCCTATGGATTGGCTATCCCTTATCCATTATCCAGGGGGTTTTCATTTCGGGAATCATTATATACATTTATTGAACGTTACAATTTTTGTACTACATATTTTGAGGCTTTTTTTCAGAGCACCACACATTTTTTCCATTTTTCTATGAAAAGTGGAAAGGCAGGGGACACTTTAACGTTCACATGTTATAATGCCGGGCCCCTGGCTTATGGTGCCAGGTAGCTGCCAGGGGCCCACCGTTCCAGTGGTAACCTTTATTGTATAGCCTGGTTACCCCCTTTATCGTATAGCCTGGCACCCCCTTTGGAGGGAAGTATTATGGGAAATGGGGGGGTCCCAGAGTTGAAATGAATGCGGTTCAGCTTGGGGAGACCCTCTGCTTCAATCCTGTTTTTAAAAAAATTATTTTTTATAAAAAGCGTTTGACTTGCTCCTTCAGAATACTGATTTTCATGTTCGGTTAAAGCCTTACTTCACAAATGTAGTAAAGTGCTTTAAAACATTTTTTTGATTTCAACCTTCCCCAGCGATCTCATCTGTCTATCTAAACCTTGTGTCGCCCTGCTCCTTACTTCCCTTCTCCTTTCCCACTCAACCTGTCTTCACCAACCTACTAACACTTCTCTACCTCCTTTGATACATAACCTACCAAGTCCTACTTCACGTCCCCCTTCACTCCACTTCCAGTCACCACTCCCACTATCTAACTTGCACATTTCTATAGCTTTCTGATTTCCTCACTTCTCCACATTTATTCTTCTTTCTTTCTAGCTCCCTACTTCCTCTCCTCCTTGCTCTCCCCTCTACCACTTCCTTACTACTTGCTGCATCCCTACCCCACTTTAAATTCAAGTCTACTTCCTTACTCCTTCTTATAGTATTGTCTCCTTAAATGTCTCCACTTCGGCTTATTTCCTCTCATCTACTTGCTTTTATCCTCTTACTAACTCCCTCTCTATCACTCACCCTGCCCTTACTCGCTTAATGGTTCTGCCGCTACGGTGCTATACTAATTCCCTTCCCGTATGTCTTTCTATTCTTCCCAGACTCAAAATTCAAAAAGCCCGCGTCGGGCCGGTGAGGTGACTAATCCAGGCCTGCGCGGGTCATCCGGCGCATTCTGGACGCCTTGATGGGCTTACGGCTGTCCTTGGTCTTGCTGGTGACGTCATCTGGTCGCGCCGGTGGGAGCTGGTTCCGCGCCACCTCCAAGATGGCGCCGCTCCTTCCGGGGCACAGCTGTGATGCGTATCCGGGGGGCGGTCATTTTGGAAGACGTCTCTCACCAGTGCGGAGGTGCGTGCGCCCGCTCCTGTTTCCCGCTCACCGCTCTCTTCCTGCTCCTGCGGTTCACTGTGGATTCCCGCCTTCTAGAGCTGCTTCGCCATCTTGTGTCGGGGGCCGCCATCATCAGAAAGGTAGGCCGCAAATTTTCTCACCAGGGATTCAGTTTCAGCGCAGGTTGCTTGATCACTGGACATCTGTAGTTGGGGTGTCGGGGATCACCGCTCTTTCACTCGGGGGTGAGTTTCTTTATTTGGTGACAGCTTCACCGTGGCCGGGGACCAGACCTCAAGTAGGGGGACGAGAACTGGAGGAGAAGCAAAGAAACACAGGTTGCTGAGGCCATGACACCGAGGGATTAGCCTGATACACTACAGGGGTGAACAAAGCCGGGACAGACTCTGGTTATGCATAGTATATGTTAGGTTTTATTCATTCAAGCTCAGGAAGAGCGAGGCAGGAGTGGGGGGGAGTGACCTGCTTCAAAAATCCGCATGGGCCACGCACTAGGGGGGAGGAGGGTGGATCTCCTGGGCCCTAGTGAAGTCCTTTGGGACTGGACGCGGTGGGTGAGTGAACTTCATCCCACGTTTCCTCCGGGCGGTTGGAGAGGAGTCCAGCTTCCCAAAGGCGGTGATCTCGTCAAGGAGGCGACGTCGCCGAGACGACGAGAATTCTACTGTCTTTTGTCTTGTCTAGTGTTTGTTGTGTCCCCCCAGGTGTACCCTCTTGTGTGCTCCCCCTTGTGTATTGCTGTAGGTGGTGAAGTGAGGTATTGCAGTTCGAGAAGAAGAGGAGGTCGGGATTCTGGTCCAGGTGCATCAATCAAGAACAGATATCGGCAGCAAAGTCATCTCATACTTTTAAATGAGTAAGGAACTCAGGCTAGTATCACATAACATTAAGGGGTTTAACAGCCCGGTTAAACGCAGAATCGCCTTCCGAGATTATAAGCGTAAAGGGGCAGAAATTCTGTTTCTGCAAGAAACACACTTCTCTCAAGACAACTACCCCAAATTCCTGGATAAGGACTACCCGACACACTTTTTGTCTTCCGCGAAAGTCAAAAAAAAAGGGGTGGCCATACTAATTCATAAAAGAATACCGTTCGTACCCGATAGGACTTTCAAAGATAAAGAGGGCAGATTCCTCATAGTAAGAGGTGCAATCCAAGGGTTCCCAATTACTCTAGCAACAATATATACCCCTAATGAGACGGCCCCCGTTTTTTTCTCTACCTTCTTTGGGAAACTCAACAAAGTGGCCAGAGGTAATATCATTGTCGCTGGAGACTTGAACAGGGCACTACGGGAGGACCTTGACAGATGTTCATCCACTAATATTACACACAGATCTGACATACTAACAATTAAAAAAGGGTTACGTGACTGCCAACTACTCGACATCTGGAGGGAACAACACCAGAGACTGAGAGAATACACCTTCTACTCACACCCACATGACACATATAGCAGGATAGATTACTTCCTTGTATCCAACAGAATGGTCCCTGGGGTCTCTCGCACCGAGATCCATGATATTTCATGGTCAGACCATGCATCTATAGAGCTGCGGTGCACACTAATCCCACTAGACAGACCTAGAGCGAACTGGAAACTAAACGAAATCTTGCTGAAAATCCCAGCCCTACAGGTGGAAATTGGGGAAAAGCTCACACAATACTTCGAGGAGAATGAGGGGAGTGTGGCTACGCACTCCAGACTGTGGGAGGCCCATAAGGCTACCCTCAGGGGGGTCATTATGAATCTGGCCGCTAAACGGAAAAGAGAACGTGAGGGAAAAATTTTGAAGCTAGAGGAACAGCTAGCAGAGCTTTCCTCCCTCCACAAAAAAATAAGAATGCCCATACGTTAACTCAAATACTAGCCACTAAAACTAGTCTTAACCTCCTCCTCTCCGCCCAGGCCGAGAAGGAATTGACCTGGTCCAAGCGGAAATTTTATGAAAAAGCTAACAAGCCTGACACACTACTTGCCAATAAGCTAAAAAAACAAGCTTCCAAACTATCACATTCACGCAATTCGAAACCAAGATGGGGACCTTACCTCCATCCCAGCGAACATAGCAGAGGAATTCAAAAAGTATTACGAAATATTATACAATGGAGATAAGGTAACCCATAATCCGAAAACAAAGGAGGATTTACGGACCTTCTTAATAGAGGCACATTTACCCATTTTGAAGAGATGCGAAAGGGAGGCACTCCAGTCGGACTTCACGATGGAGGAACTCTCTGGGGTCATCAAAGCACTAAAACCGGCTAAAGCCCCAGGGCCAGATGGCTTTTCGAACTTATATTACAATAAATATTTAAAAATTCTAGCCCCCCACATGTTAAAGTTATTCAATGAAATCTTAGCAGGGGCCTCATTCCCAGCACAAATGCTCCAAGCCTCAATATCGGTGATCCATAAACCCGGAAAGGACCCGGCAGACTGTAAGAGCTACCGGCCCATTTCACTGATTAACTTGGACCTCAAAATATACTCTAAACTTATAGCCAACAGGGTGGGTAGTGTTCTTCCCGGGTTAATTCACACGGATCAAGTAGGGTTTATCGGAGGTAGACAAGCGGCAGATAACACCAGGAGAATTATTGACCTAATTGATCTGGCCCAAAAAGAAAAAATTCACTCCATGGTGTTAAGTCTGGACGCTGAAAAAGCCTTCGATAGAATAGATTGGCCCTACCTATCGGAAACACTGAGAGCATTTGGCTTTGAGGGACGCCTCCTGCAGGCCATCCTGGCGTTGTATAAAAACCCAACAGCAAGAGTGAGATATCAAGGTTTCCCCTCAGAACAGTTTGAAATCAAAAGCGGAACACGTCAAGGATGCCCGCTGTCGCCACTACTGTTCGCCTTATGTATAGAGCCTTTGGCGGCACACATCAGAAATAACCCAGATATCTCTGGTATCCCTGTGGGAGACCAAATGCACAAAGCCGCTCTATATGCGGACGATGTCATTCTCACAATAGCCAAATCTCTCACATCTCTCCCAAATGTATTCAACATACTGGGCAAATTTAACCAAATTTCGGGATTTAAGATCAATCAGTCTAAATCAGAAGCCCTCAATATTAATCTACCAAAAGAAGTTGAAAAACTGATTGACCTCAATTTTCAGTTCAAATGGCAACCCTCCGCTATCAAATATTTAGGGGTTTATCTCACAAGGGAGTACAAAACTTTATATAAAGCAAATTTCCCCAAGATCATAAAGACGCTGGGGGAGGATCTCCGAACCTGGATGACGGGGAGCATCTCATGGATTGGGAGGATACATAGCGTGAAAATGAATCTCCTCCCAAAGATGCTATATCTTTTCCAGAGTCTCCCTATCCCTTTGGTGCAGGCGGACATCCTCTCCCTCCAGTCAAAAATTATAAAATTTATTTGGAACGGGAAAAACCCAAGAATTGCTAAAGGAATATTAAAACGTCCCATTCATCCTGCGGAGGGTGAGCGGTGCCTTGCTTGCAGGCCTACTATAAAGCAGCCCAATTAGGGCAGATTTTCCAATGGCACACAGACCCAAGCCTACGGAGATGGGTTGAGTTGGAGAAGAGATGCTGTGCACCAATTGAAATCCGAAATTTAATCTGGCTACCCAGAGAAGGGGTACGCAAGATGAACAATCCGCTGCAGACCATGGTCAATTCATTATAAGTTTGGGAGGCCACGAAATTCAAATGTAATTTGACTACCAAAACATCATTAATGACACCAATAGTGGGCAACCCAGACTTCGCTCTGGACCTGAATAGCAAAAATTTCTTGATATGGACTCAGAAGGGCTTCTCCCGTCTAAAAGATCTGGAGGGCATAACGACCATACAAACATTTGACCAAATTAAATCCTCTAAGAATATCCCAAACAAATTTTTTAGGTACCTCCAGATCAGAGATTTCTACAATAAAACGCCAATTCGACCGGCGCGAACAAATTTTGAGCAGCTGTGTTCCAGAGATACGGACACAAGGGGACTCACATCTAGAATGTACAGGGAAGTGATCTGCCAGAAGTCGCCCATTGACAATAGACTGAGTTACATGAGACACTGGGAATCAGACCTAGGAGAGACTTTAGAGGACGACGAATGGGACAGAATTATACAGGCGGCGGCGAAAAGCTCAATCTGCACCACATTAAAGGAGAACGCATATAAAGTCCTTATGAGGTGGTATTACACTCCGACGCGCTTAGCGAAATTTGTAAAAGGCTACTCCCCTCTCTGCCCTAAACAGTGTGGGGAAGCAGCTGACCTCCGACATATGTTGTGGTCTTGCACTAAGGGGGCCCCTATTTGGGAACAAATCAGAGATTGGATTCAGCGGATTCTCGATTTGGAGATCCCCCTGGACCCGTGGCTGTTCCTATTGGGCATGCGGATCCAGGGTCTGTCAAATGCGTCGCATAAATTAATCGCGCATTTTGCTACAGCCACAAGATGTGAGATCGCAGCATTATGGAAACAGCAGGAGATACCAATTATCCCTAAGATCAAAAACAGAATTTGGCATGTCTGCCGGATGGAACAATTAACGAGTTTAGTTAATGACTCCGGCACAAATGTTCTAAAGGTCTGGGATCCATGGTTGACCCAGGTAGACATCCCAGGAGTGGACGCCACCTCAATCTTGCACTAATTAAACTAGGTGCGTTCTCCTTTAAGGGCAGATTAGACAACACGACTCAGCGACGCACAGTTAGCAGACCTTCATGTAGTCATAGAATAGGGAAAAACAAATAAAAGAAAGAAACCTCAGAAGAACCTGTCCCAGTTAAAACCCTTAGCTATTGCCTAAAAGGTTGAACAAGAGATATCTAAAAAACTGCACCAGAGCCTGGCAACCTACCACCTCCCTCCCCCCCCCCTAACCTCTTTCCCTGTCCCCTTGTCAAGTTCGTCTGGTCTTGTTTGTAAAGTGTTAAGTGGATGTGTCTTCGAGGCGTCATTACATGTGTTTAACAAAACTGGAAATGTAATAATGGGCTGTGGAACATTGGCTGTATTTGTACTTTCCAATAAAAATTTAAAGTTGAAAAAAAACAAAAACATTTTTTTATATTGCATTGAGTAATGGAAACCCAGGACAGTGTTGGTGCTAGCTAGATATAAACACTCCAGACATGTACCAATCTTTAAACCCTTGGGTATTTAATGTTGGTACAGATAAGAAGCATGGCTTACTCCAACCCGTTTACCCTGTGGTCAAAATATTAGTACAGCTCAACCCCGTTATAGCGCAATCTGCTATAGCGCGAATCCGCTTTTAATGCTGTCTGAGCGTGGCTCCCGATTTAAAAACATCTCCAAGGTTTTATTTTTATATAATATTCAATGCATTATTGCTAACAGACACACGCTGATACACATATATACACACACCCCTACACCATGCGGGAATTGAACCCATGATCTTTCATATGCTGGTGCAATTCTCTAGCTGCTACACCACAGTATTGGTGTGATGAATCTGACTCTATAAACAAACGTAACATCTACTGCACAGTGCAGTCCATGGGTGATCAGGGTTCAATTCCCGCATGTGTATTATATAAAATGTATTCACTGTTGGGCTGTCATTGATCAGAGAAGGGTCATGTGACCCTCCTGCGCTCAAAAGTCAGTCAAATTGAAAGCTTGGGAGAGCGTATGTAAGCACCTCGGAGCCTGATGAAGTGGAGAGAGCTGCAGATGCCGGGTAAGTCCTCGCAGAACCGTTCTTCCTGATTGCGCCGACCATTTCGCGATCCTGGTTATAACGTGCTCATTATGTGGACCAAGAGCACCGCGTTATAACGGGATTCAGCTGTATTAAGGGTTTCATATTTTTTTTTTTCATTTACAAACCTACTTTACATCCCTATCATTAAAAAATATATATATATATATATACACACACACACACACACACACACACACACACACACACACACACACACACACACACACACACAGTTAGGTCCGGAAATAATTGGACACTGACAGAATTTTCATAATTTTGGCTCTGTACGCCACCACAATGGATTTGAAATGAAACAACTGAGATGCAATAGAAGTGTAGACTTTCAGCTTTAATTCAAGGGGTTGAACAAAAATATCGTATGAAACGTTTAGGAATTGCAACCATTTTCATACACAGTCCCCTTATTTCAGGGGCTCAAATGTAATTGGACAAATTAACACAATCATAAATAAAATGTTAATTTTTAATACTTTGTCGAGAATCCTTTGCAGGCAATGACTCAAGTCTGGAACGCATGGACATCACCAAACGCTGGGTTTCCTCCTTTGTGATGCTTTGCCAGGCCTTTACTGCAGCTGTCTTCAGTTGTTGTTTGTTCGTGAGTCTTTCTGCATTAAGTTTTGTCTTCAGCAAGTGAAATGCATGCTCGATCGGGTTGAGATCAGGTGATTGACTCGGCCATTGCAGAATATTTCACTTCTTTGCCTTAAAAACATCCTGGGTTTCTTTCGCAGTATGTTTTGGGTCATTGTCCATCTGTAAAGTGAAGCGCCGTCCAATCAACTTCACTGAATTTGGCTGAATCTGAGCAGACAATATATCCCTATACACTTCAGAATTCATCCGGCTGCTTCTGTCTTCGTTCACATCATCAAAAACCACTAGTGACCCAGTGCCATTGTAAACCATGCATGCCCATGCCATCACTGCCTCCACCGTGTTTTTCAGATGATGTGGTACACAGCAACTCTCTTTTTTAGATGTCCTCATTACACAGACTAATGGGGAGTTACATACTGATCTTTTTAGAAAGGATACATACAGAAATGCCATTTTAAGGGCAGATAACCATCATCCTCCTTCTCTTATTGATGCATTACCTTTTTCACAGAAAGTCCGGGTCTGCAAAATCACGAGCAGGAAGGATAATATTGAACCAGCTATTGGAGAACTACGTAGTAGATTCCTGGCTAGGGGATATCCTCCTGCTGTGTTAGACCGGGCACTGGATAAAGAGGTAAGTGCTACCAAAAATAAGAAGGAGGACAGGCTTGTATTTACCACTACGTACAGTCATAAGCGAAGCAGAGGAAAAGACCTCCCAGCCCGACGCTACAAGCCTGGTAGACAGCGTGTATCACGCGCAGGCTGTATTAACCCCCAGCACATCGGAGACCAACCATGTAGGAATAAGCACTGTAGCTGTGATGAATCCTTGATCACATTGAACGGGAAAACACTGGACACGATGGGCCCTTGGTCCCTCTAAGGATTCATTTTGCTGGGGGTTAATACAGCATGCGCGTGATACACGCTATCTACCAGGATTGTAACATTGGGCTGGGAGGTCTTTTCCTCTGCTTCGCATATTGCTGGTTTGGCCACGGCTGCTCAGCCTGGAATTAAGACTTTCATTATTGACATTATAAGAAGAGGCTTATACCCCGTGAATATGTATGTAATCACTTAATTGGTGATTTGAGAACTGGAGTGCTATCGTTATTTTTTTTTCTAACCATTTATTTATTTATTTTTTGTGGCATCTATTTATTCACATTTTTTCTTTCTGTGGAACATTTTTTTTTATTTCTCTGGAGTGAGTATTCGTGCTATTCCTATCCTGTGTGTTTTTTATTATGGAAGATTATGTAGAAGTGGAGGATGAGGAAGGGGTTACTGATACCTATGCCTTTAACTGTGGAGACACTCACCGTCAGAGGAGGGCAGAGTCAGTTTTTGATGAAGGTGCTAATTTCATCTGTGAAGAGCCTGCTGACTTAATTACCCACTTCCTTACATTGGAAAAACTGTTATCACAGGACATTAGGTATTGGTGGGACATTACCACTCTTGAGAACTATGCTAGAGTTAAAAGGATTCCGTGAGGCTTACGCTTGAAAAAGGTACCGTCCTTTGGCTTTATTAATAAAGATTTTGAGAATGACTGGAAAGCCATATTAGATCATTGCTCATTTAAGCTAATCAAATTGATCATTAAGTATAAGCTAAATTAAAAAAAAGAAAGTGAGAGCCAATGTGAAAGTCCTACAGGATAAATTGAAAGGTTGCAGAAAAATGGAGAATTTTATTAAATATGACCAAACACTTTTAAGCAACGTGGGTGCTATGGAAAAGTCTCTAATGATTAAGAAACAACAAAAGTTTGATAGGGACAAGATAGACTATGAGAAGCAGCAAGTTTATATATGGCAACGCTACACTACAAACGCACAAAAGTCACAACCAAAATCTGGTTCTAAATATCAGAATAATAAAAAACAAGGTGACTCCAAGAACCCGAATAAATCCATCCTAAAACGCCATGGAAACGCTTCCAGTTTTGAGTCAGATGGTTCTGACTATGAGAGTCGTTCACTAGGCGTTTCCTTTTGTGATGATGATGATAATTGGCGAGTTAGATCTACCTCCCCTGAAACCGACTCTTCACAAAAATCTGTTATGATGCCCTCTCGGAAAGAAGATAAACCTTCATACTCCTTGTTTCAAAAGGAGTCAAAAAACGAAAGAGGACAAGGAGATCATCAAAGAAGAGAAGGGGGGAGGGGGATCCGGGGGATCGAGCAAAAGAAAGAAATATGCATAGGAGAAGTTGTGGATAATGTTATCAACATTTCACATAAGACTCTTACAGATGACCAGATTGCGGTTCTAAATAGAGGTTTAAATTTTGCCCCATACCAAGATTTTAATTTATTCAATACCATCATTGATCTCCAAAAATTAATTCGCAAATTGTCTCTTAAAAAATATTTTAATAGAAAAAAGGGACAACAGAGGTTCCACTATATTCCACTGATAGAGGTCTAGCTGAGAATGTTGATGGTATTGATGTTTCAATGGAGAATTTGGATTTGCATTCATTTCGTGAACAATGTGCTTTATCAGATCTTAGAGATCTTTATGATGAACAAAATCAGGATTTGGAGCCTGAGATCCCTTCCTCATTCAGCTTCTTTGGGCAATTACACTTAGGTCTTAAGAAGAAATCAACCTTTTGCCCTCATATTTTTAACAATCATAATATTAAGACCTTTGAGAAGCTGGTTGAGAGGGATCTCAGGTTATTGGCTAGGGGTATTGTACCCCGGGGGGTTCCCTCTTTAAATAAAACGAATCTGTCAGATATTGACTTCCAGGAGATGATTGCCCTCAGGGAAGATAGGTCTATTACAATCAAAAAGGCTGATAAGGGAGGGGCCATTGTGGTGCCCTCTTCTTCAGATTATCAGGCAGAGGCACTTAGATTACTTGAGGATGTTGAATCTTATACAAAATTGACATGATCCCACATGTGAGTTTTTACACCTTTTGAAAGAGATTCTTGAAGAAGGAAAGGCCCTATTTGTACTTAACACAAAGGAATATGAGTTTCTCTACAATGCCTCACCTATTGTGCCCATCTTCCACCATCTCCCAAAGATCCATAAGTCACTTGTCCGCCCTCCTGGGCGGCCCATTGTGGCCAGTATTGGATCTTTGGGAGATGGGTTATCACGCTACATTGATGGTTTTTTACAGCCACTGGTAAAAAATCTGCCTTCTTTTCTGAGAGATTCTATGGATCTTTTATCCGCTATAAAAAATGTTATGATAGAAAAAATTAAACTAAACATATACTAAGCGCTTAACCTATTAGCCTAACTTAACAATACACGATAATGATGGATAAGTGCTCTAAATGTTGGAATTCCCTTACAAAGATACAACAATAAACTAGTGAATTCTACAGACTAATATAACAAACTGAGAAGACGGCTGCCTAAGGATTGAAAAACCACAAACCTATCCACAAGGTAAGTACAACAATAGCTTAAAAACAAAAATAAAACAAACAATGAAAGAAAACAGAAATAGTCCTTGGCGCACTATCTGGTATATAAACCTGCAGAAAAATGAAGTCCAAAGATCTTGGTAGTGAGGATTGTTGGTCCGGAATCCAATCGTACTCAAAGTCCTCTGAGGTGGTGGAATCAGATTTGTGCGAATGATGCTTTAATGCATGCCAGACCAATATGATTGGGTTCAAAGCAGGATCTTAATGAATGTTGCAGATGTGTTTTGGGGTCAATGTCTTGGAAGGACTGGTGACCACTCCAGATGTGAAGTATTCAGAAATGTTACGTTCTTCCCTCTGAGCAATAATGACCTTCTGTATGTAGACTCTCTAATATGAGGAAAAAGCCTTAATGGACTGGTCATGCACAGCTGCATCTAAAGACTTAGTAAACAATTATTTGGAAGTCTGACTCCTCCTCCCTGTCAGACTTCCAAATAATTGTTTACTAAGTCTTTAGATGCAGCTGTGCATGACCAGTCCATTAAGGCTTTTCCCTCATATTAGAGAGTCTACATACAGAAGGTCATTATTGCTCAGAGGGAAGAACGTAACATTTCTGAATACTTCACATCTGGAGTGGTCACCAGTCCTTCCAAGACATTGACCCCAAAACACATCTGCAACATTCATTAAGATCCAGCTTTGAACCCAATCATATTGGTCTGGCATGCATTAAAGCATCATTCGCACAAATCTGATTCCACCACCTCAGAGGACTTTGAGTACGATTGGATTCCGGACCAACAATCCTCACTACCAAGATCTTTGGACTTCATTTTTCTGTCAGGTTTATATACCAGATAGTGCGCCAAGGACTATTTCTGTTTTCTTTCGTTATTTATTTTATTTTTGTTTTTAAGATATAAAAAATGTTAGTTGGAAAAAGACTTTTAGATGGGTGTCATTGGACGTGATGTCACTTTACTCAATCATAGATCACGAGCAAGGGATTCGAGCAGTGGAATTTTTTCTTGATGCTTCTACATTGTCCATTTCATTACGTGCCTTTCTTTTGGATTCTATTATGTTTCTGCTCACCCATAATTATTTTTCTTTTGATGCACAATTTTATCTTCAGACACGGGGTACTGCTATGGGGACGTCATTTGCCCCCTCTTATGCTAATTTGTTTGTGGGTCTTTGGGAATCCACACACATTTTCGGTGCTGATAATTCTTTTCGTCATCAGATTATTTTCTATAAACGGTATATTGACGATTTGATTATGATTTGGGATGGGGATTTATTATCACTGCATGCCTTTATTCATACACTTAATACTAATTCTTTAAATCTTAAATTTACTTATGAAGAACACATGAATCACATCAATTATTTAGACATTACTTTATTTATTGACACGACAGGCACTATTCAAACGGACATTTTTAGAAAGCCTCATTCACGTAATACTTTATTGGAAGCAGACAGCAGTCATTCTAAATCATTCATTCGAAGTATACCCAAGGCTGAATTCCTTCGACTAAGACGGCTTTGTTCAAATGACGATTTATTTGAGCATCAAGCAGAGGAATTAAAAACTCGATTTGCTCAAAGAAAATATAATCACACTGATATTGAAGCAGCATATCTGTGTGTCAAATCTACAAACAGGATCGATTTGTTATCGAACTCGTCTGTGAAGTTCAAGAAGAAACATGAATTGGATCGAGTGACGTCTGCTCTATTTGTCACCCAGTTTAGTCGCCAGGCTGAACAGATTCGTTCTATCATTTATAAACATTGGGGGACCCTCACTCTTGATAAGGACCTACATAGTTCAGTTAACCAGGGTCCAGCCATTACTTTTAGGAAATCCAAATCCTTATCTGACTATCTTTCTCCAAGATTGTTTGACTCTAAGAAGTCTAACAAATCTGTTTAAAATAAAAGGTTTTTTTTAATGTGGAAAATGTTGCGTTTGCTGCTATGCGAAACCAATTAAGTCTATTAAGACTATTTATTCTAAAAAGAACTATAGGATCCCATCCTTTATTAATTGTGACTCACAATTTGTCATATACTTTCTTACCTGTGGCTGTGGCCAAGGGTACGTGGGCTGCACTATACGCCCTGTTAAAAACAGAATCATGGAGCATATACGTTCCATTAAAAGAAAAGATTTCATGTTACCAGTTTCAAAACATTTTACTGACTGTCCTTCAGGAGGTCTATCAAATGTTCATTTTTCTGCTGTAGAACTGGTGCCCATGCCCATGAGAGGGGGTGATAGATTAAAGCTCCTCAACCAGCGGGAGATGTTTTGGATCCATTCTTTGGATACATTATCCCCTGCAGGAATTAATACAGAATGGGATCTAGAAAAGGTGAAGGGAAACACAAAATGGATGTGCCCCCTAAAAGAATTCACTTAAATGCACACCATAACAGTGTAAAAATTAACTTTTAATAAATTTACTTAAAACATATATTACCAAAGTAATGTGTAATGTGAATTAAAAATATATTAAATCAACGCTATCAGGCAACCTTGTCGTCAGTTATAAGTTCATACTATCCCATTTAACCACTTAATAATGGTGGGATATGGAGGACACAGATTGCTAGGAGTCAGGGTGTTAACCCCTCTGGAGCAACGGTGAGACCCAATAATGGAAGTGTATAGATGTACACAAGTGAGTGGCCAATGGGTTAAATGTCCAGCTACCTTGCTAGATCAGCCAGCACTGCGCACTATAATGGAGACTTTAGTGTGTTAAAATAAGAGTGCTAGAGTGATAAAGCTGGCAAATGCAGTGATAATGGTAGTACATACACTGCTTGTCCGGGATGGGAAGGGAGCGAAGATAGCAGGGATACACCATGAAAAATAAAAAATAAATGCATACAATAGTGTAATAAGTTCTTTTCAATCTGGATAAAACATGTATGTCTTGGCTCTATAGCAATGCCTACTTACAGCAGGTCAAAAGGTAAAAAGCATTGATCTACACAGCAGGTAGAAAGGTGTCAGGATCTTCAGGAACAACAGCCCAGGTTTACAGCATAAGAAATCAGCACCTCAGCTCAGACGTCAGTAGATGTGAGTGGATCAGAGACATGCAAAAGAAAGGCAGACCATAGTGTCGATCGTGCATAAAATTTATATAAACAAACAACAAATTTTAGGAATTGTACTCACATTGTGTACATAATCATAGTTCACATAAGGCTTTACTTGAGGCAAATGGAGTGCTGGTTCAGTGTGGAGCAGCTCACCGGGGATCTTCTCCTTAGACTCACAACAGACCGGGTGGGAGATGGCGTCTGACGTCACATCCGCTGTTGGGGTGACGGCATCCGGTCTTGGAGGCAAACGGTGGGGGAACTCAGCAACTCTGAAGCCTTCAGTAGAAAGAGCAGCTGCAGCAATGAAAGTGGCTCTACGCGTTTCGTCGTACTAGACAACTTCCTCAGGAGCATTCATTGAGGAGAAGATCCCCGGTGAGCTGCTCCACACTGAACCAGCACTCCATTTGCCTCAAGTAAAGCCTTATGTGAACTATGATTATGTACACAATGTGAGTACAATTCCTAAAATTTGTTGTTTGTTTATATAAATTTTATGCACGATCGACACTATGGTCTGCCTTTCTTTTGCATGTCTCTGATCCACTCACATCTACTGACGTCTGAGCTGAGGTGCTGATTTCTTATGCTGTAAACCTGGGCTGTTGTTCCTGAAGATCCTGACACCTTTCTACCTGCTGTGTAGATCAATGCTTTTTACCTTTTGACCTGCTGTAAGTAGGCATTGCTATAGAGCCAAGACATACATGTTTTATCCAGATTGAAAAGAACTTATTACACTATTGTATGCATTTATTTTTTATTTTTCATGGTGTATCCCTGCTATCTTCGCTCCCTTCCCATCCCGGACAAGCTACTATTGAAAGGAATCTGTACACATTCCTGGAAGGTTGAGAATTTGATCAGTGATCACCTTGACACATTTTATTTTGAATTTTAATTTTGTGCACTATTTTATCACAGATTGGGTGTGGTTAGCGCCGGTAACAAATCACTTTAAGTTCACTTAGTACATACACTGCAGCATAGACCTGCCAGACACGGCAGTGCTGTGCAAGGAAAGCAGGCACACTCACTATAAAATTAAAGGATTAAATAAATAACTAACTAATGGGATCAACACAGTTAGAGCCAGGAGACTGCTGACACTACATTAAAACAGCTCCAAGTAGGAGACTGACAACATTGCGCGTCCAACGCGCGTTTCCCTCCAGCAAAGGAGCTTCTTCAGGGACAAATTTTAAATCTAAAACATTTTTCATGAACATTTTGTATGAGTATTCTTGCTATGCTTCCGTCTCACGATGATAATAATGATTGTCTGTTTATTAAGTTATTTATTATTGTCATTTTTTTCTGCTTTCTAGTGATCAAATAAGATATATATTTATTAATGAATTCAATTGTCCTACATTTTCTTTTGGCATCTATTCTTCTTTATTATTTATTATTTGTTTTCCTTTTTCTAACTATATATTTACTTTTTTCTAGAATAATATTGTGTTTTACATATGTCCTTTAAACCATATCTATTGTGTCTAGGAGTTTGATGATATACCATTCATATGCCATCTTATGATATTAAAATTAACAAATCAATGGGTTAAATATACATTGAATATTCACTATAGATTTGGACATGTGTATGTTTATGTTTCCACAGTTGATATATATATGTGTTATTGATATTTCTTTTGTATGTGATTGGTCTTTTTTATTAATTTTTTACCTGTTTATTCCCTCTATGTGGATCTCTTCCCTCTGAGCATTACGCCCCTTTCCTGTGTTTCATTTCACAGGGAATTTGTGTCCTGGGGGTTTGTGTTTACCTGGACACAGGTGGGCGGTGCTTTTGAGGGTGTAAACCATATAAGAGTTTGATTAAGACCAGTGAAACTACTCTTTGATAAAGCGCACCATGCGAGAGGTTTCTCTTTTTAATTAGTTATGTCCCAATAAATAATTTGTTATTTTTTCTATTAGCCTCCAGTTCTCGTTTTTTCATAGTTGTGATCCAAGTCTTTTCCTTCCTGCTTACTACGTACAGTCAAGCTGGTGGTTTTATTAAATCTACCAGTCTTAAACACTGGCATATTCTGCAAAATGATGATATATTATCTGAAAGTTGCTGTGTACCACCAATGGTGGCATTCAAAAGAGGGAGGAATCTGGCGGATAGCCTGATACATGCAGATAATGAGGGTAACTACAGAACTCCTCATTTTCTGGAGGGTGGCAGACCGGGTAACTTTAGATGCATGAGCTGCTCGGTCTGTAACAGTCTGACTACCGGTAGTCAATTCAGTCACCCCCCAAAGCGGGAGAATCATAAAAATTAAAAATAGACGCCCCACAGCGTGTGCTCCGCTGCTACAGAGACTGGAACAGTGAAAGACATTATTGCTTGGCACGGCGAATTGGCTGTACTGCTGTTCAGCTGAACTGGAGACCTCCTAAGTACTACTGCACCGACACACTTTATTCGAGTAAATACCCGGTATGTACCTGGCAGATACCTGGAATGCGCCACTCCTGACCTCTGACAAGCCCCGTTGCATTTGCCTTCCCAGCCTGGGTTCATGCCTGGCTGATGGGCGGCTGATCTGTTAAATGATAATGATTAGGATTTAATAGGCTGCAATGCTTCGCGTGTCTACCAGATGGCATAAATTCATGAATTGTAATGCAGTTTATATATATATACTGTGCAGTATTGCAGCCAGAGGGAATAAAATGCTTCAATCCCTGCTTGGAAAATAACTCAATGCACTCGGGCAGAAAACAGTCACAAACCTCAATACACCCGGGTATACCCGAATTCGTGGGACTAGCCAAGCTCGAATAAAGTGTGTCGCCAGTGTACCTTGAGGCTGAGGGCTGTACTAACAGCTAACCGATTGGAAGACCACCCAGGCCCTACCCCCGAGGCTGAGGGATTGAGAAGGAGAGAGCCACGACATCTCTATTGGCGTCCGTTGGTGCTTGGGTAACATTAACCCTGAAATGATTGTTTTTTCTATCTAAATGTACGCTTAATACTCACCTTTATTTTGTGGTTACTAATATAATTTTTAATGCACTATGAGCGTTGTGCGCGGTGTTTTTTTGTATTTCTGTTTGCTATTAGGGGGTATTTGAGCCATCCCTGGTGCCACAGCTGCAGACGTTCCATATACTCTACGTGTTTAAAGGTCACCTCTTTTTGTACATCACTATATCACCTCACTTTTATTGATTGTAGTAGCGCACTATATCTTTTCACATTTTCTCACTCCAGATAGGGAGACTTTCTTATTGAGACGTGAAGCATTCTGGATACATGCTTTAAATACCAGCAACGGTATGGGTCTTAATGAGCAACAGAATTTAAAATGCTTCCTTAATAGAAGGTAATTTTTTGTCTTTCTACAGGCATATTTGATCTTGCACCATCCATGGACTCTGCACTTACCTATTGGGAAAATTATCCTTTTTGTGTGGTTTTTTTCCCTTCCCTCCCTCCCCCTTCTCTCCCCCCCCCCCCCCTGGCTGTGTGTACCCATTTCTGACTAGGTATACACACTAGTATATTCTAAATACTGATGTACTGCATATTCTTATGTGGCATTTCACGGTAACTTTGCAGGATTATACTGATGTCATCAGCAGTATACAGTCACATGTTTTTAATAGTATATTGCTGTATTAGTTTTGTGCACATATGCTTTATGAATATTTTGGTGTGTGGTTTATTTACACGTTCAGGGTGATTTATAGGAGTGTGTCACTCCTCCCTGCTCTGACACTGATCCCATGGCGACGGATACATCTTTGTCCAGCCCTGTGAGTACAGTCTTGATTGGTGCACACCCCCCCCTTCCCCCCGACGGGCGGGTCACGCTGACGTCATCATGGGGGAGTGTTCAGTCTGGGGAGAGGTGTGGCTGTGGCTGCATTCCTCCAAGACAGCTCTATGCTGTATTGCCAGGGATTTAGACCTAGACGTCTGACGTCACTAGGGGGCGCCATATGGTAGCTCTGACATCACTAGGGGGCGCCATATGGTAGCTCTGACGTCACTAGGGGGCGTCAACATCCTGGTTATGTGGCAGAGCGGGGAGAGTATCAGGGGGGTGGTATATATTGTGACTGTTTTCTTGTGTTTGGTAGCCTTCACCTTGAGAAAGGCAGTATTAGACTGCCGAAACGTTGGACTTTATGGCATATTAAACCTCCTTTGAGTAAGACCGTGTGCCTGCTTCTTCTTCTTTGTCCGGCTACAGGAAGGGTCAGGAGACAGGGAGGACAGAGGCAGGAGAAACCCATCTGACTCCGGCCTTGCCTGTCCCTACGAATACAAACATACAACCCCTCACTGAATAACATAGCCCTAATCCCATGTAATAATCCTGGGTGTAAACAAAATAATGGTTTTATGAATATTGTAATGGTTTATTAGGGACCTAGGAGGTGGCTAGTGGGGCTGTTATGTGTATTTTTGTTTATTGTGGGTAGTGGGGGTGGATGAACGGGGTATTGGCCCCAAGGATGGGTGTTTAGGCCTACCGGGTGGGGGGGGGGGTAGCGGGAGGGGTTAACCCCTTCATTACCTTAGCGGTATTAACCACGAAGTTAAAGAAGAGGTTAAGTCATCCTGCAACCCCCTGGCAAGGCCTAAACACCCACCCAGGGCCAAATACCACCTTCACCCACCCCCGCTACCCACAATAAGCCTGGCACGGGTGTATAACCCCTTCATTGCCTTGGCGGTAATGAAGTTGCCTGTAAATGCATTTTTTATGCATCGGATTCATGCCGGGGGTCTCTGGTGCTGATATTAATGGATATCAGCTCTGGGACACATGCATGTTATTTTCATCGCAGCTTCACCCCACCTTCTTGCCAACTTTTGTGGCGGGACAATTTGGAGAAGAAACAGCAATTTTAAAGTGGCGATCAGCCGCAATAAGCTGATCAGGGCTTATAGAATTGAGCGTGTTTGAAAAACTGGCGATCAGTGCTGAAAAGTGGCTTATCACCGCGCGTCTGCCGATTTTATTTATTTATTTTCCGGCAAAAAAACCCCGGTTATTTTTGCTCTAATCGCCAGCTTCTCTGGGCTTTCTGAATCGCTGTAGGCTTTTTTGGCTATAAACTGGTGATAAGTGGCTTATCGCTGCTTACTGCATGAGGGCCTTAGGGAGGATTTGTTCCTGTAAAGTACACCTAGTTTGGCATAGGATTTGGATGTCAGGGTATCAATGTGCATCCCAAATGTTAAATGGGAGTTGAACTATATGCCCAGATATTTCAAACAAGTAACAGGGGCTAGGATGGTATTAGAGCTGGTTTTTATCTGAAGCTCGGTCATTGGCAGCTTTAGCAATTTAGCTCTGGTCCCAAATACCATTGTTACAGTCTTGTCAGTGTTTAAAATCAGTTTGTTTTGGGAAATCCAGTTTCAAGTCTCAAAAAATCAGATTGAAGTATGTGTTCAAGGTCAGAGAGGCGAGGGCTGCGTGCATATAGGATCAGATCCAAGGCCTCTCACAATAACCTGTTAGGAATATTATTTTCTCATCTATCCGACATAAGTATAAAATATACTCTACCAAGACCCCTAATACAGAGTTACCCACCTTATACGGGAGCAGCTGCCAGACGAGTACAGTAAATGTATCTTATTTCTTTTACCACTGGAGGGCAGCGTGGAGTTGCAAGGAGTGGCGCCCGTAAGGACGACGTGCCAGTTAGGCGGAAGGAGACGCGCACACACTTTTATGTGAAACGGATATTTTTGGGGAGGGATTTAGTAGTCTGAGTGAGAAAATTGATATTTTGTCACAATGGAAAAATGGAAAAATTAACCATTTAAATATGCACAGATTTTATCCCACGTTTGGAAATTAGGGATGTTGCCTAAAAGTCTGAGAATGCATTAAGTGCCACCCACGGGCTTTAATGAAGCAGCATTTGTGGGATAAAGGGAACAGCATCCTGTATAAAGGTATTTTGGGCTCGATATAAATAATTGAAGCCAAAAACTAATATTAAGTAAATTGAGAATGGAAAAATATTCAGCACAAACGTACAGAATGTGATATTCTGAGAGATCTTACAGATGTTATCAAATCCCACAATGAATATATAGAAAATGTCTGTATAGAACGAGTCAAACAAGAATATGCCAATAAAACGTTTAATTGGGAGATACAGGGGCCACAATTCAGGTCAGTTAGCTGGAAGAAGGGAAGCCGGTCAGCCAGAAGAGCAGGTCCTCCGGTCAGCCAGAAGAGCAGGTCAGCCGGTCAGCTCTGAGATCAGCATTACTTATATCCCCTAAACGTTGTCCCCTGCATGTAATGCGCAGAACAGCCTGCACTGCATATAGTGTACATGAGATACTTAACCCTTTCTTTTCGCTCGACTCTAATCTGAATGATTTGCTAATTGGTTTGTAATTAGAGAGATATTTGTAGCAGAATCCCATGTATGTTCTTTTTACCTTTTTAGATACCGTTTTGTGTCATAAAAGATATGAGATCAGAGGGGCTTCCTGTTTGCACTCGTGTTTTGGCAGAAGTGTATATGTGACCCTATAAATCTCCCTCACACCCGGCTTGGCAGCGTGACACTAGTGCAATGACCTGGGGAAGAATCACTGAGCTGTTAGCAATAGATACAACGGATAGAAAAGACACTACACATAGGTTGGATTAAAGAGAGTATTTTATTGAAATAATGAATCTCTTTGCTGGTAGGGGCCTGCAGCACATTGCAGAGCAATATAGTAACACGCAGAGCAATGCACTGCAGGCCCCTCCGGCAGCAAAGGAGTGAAGACCAATGCAGGGTGTATAAAGATCTCACTGATAATTCATGCACAAAGGGCAATTTGTTGCTGTGATCCAGAGGAAGGCGAAACATAACCCCTGCTGTGCAATGGGGGAAAAAAATTCCTTCCTGACCCCATTAAATGGCGATCGGAGGGTCCCTGGATCACTGCGCAGTGAGATCAGATGGAGCAGCACAGATCAGCGTTGTTATACACAGGGGCACACTCAGTATATAGAGATGTGGGTGATGGGGCCCTTGTGCCCCTGTGTATAACTCACCTGCTCCCCCATCCCCCTGCATATCTATCCCATTCACCCCTTTTCCTCCCGCATACCTCGCAGGGCCGGCCGGCCATTAGGCGGTCGCCTAGCGCGCAAAGGTCCTAGGGGCGCATTAATAATCATTATTATTTTTTTTCTTATTATTTCTAATTTATTTATCTTTTTTTTAAAATTATTATTCTTTTTTTTTATCCAGTATTTTGGCGCCCTTTTGTTTTTATTTTGCGTCGCGCTGGGGTGCGGTCGCACCCCCTGCAGTCCCGATAGCTACGCCACTGTTTATTTTATTATTTTATTTATCTTGTTATTTTTTATACAACTGGGGCACAAATTTTAAGTTTCGCCTCGGGCGCATGAAACCCGTGCTCCGGCCCTGCTCCTTGTTCTCTCTCACCCTCTCACGCCCAATATCCCTATCTCCCTCTAGTACCTGCCCCTCCCGCAGCCTTCCTGATCTTATCTGCCTCTCCTGCGGTCAAACCAACTTCTCAGGGCCCCTAGAATACCCCTGTATCTACGCCCTGGCTCCTCTGCTACCTGCTCCCGGCTTCTTCTCCGCCTAAAAAAGGTGAAGCAGCAGATCTGTCCGCACCTCTCGTATTCTCCTACCTGCTCCTGGGGTCTTCTCCTCCGCCTAAAAAAGGTGAAGCAGCAGATCCGGCCACACCTGTCGTATGCTCCTTGGTCATCGTACACCACGTCTGCCTCCTCGGCCGCCTTGTAGCCCACCTCATTGTTCCACTTGACGCCCGCTTTTTCGTATGCCTCGTCGTCCGCCTCGTAGCCCGCCTCGTCGTCTGGTGGCACAAAGGGCACCACCTTCGTGCGTGTCCTGACCTGCAGGAGACATGAAGTGTTTGTAACCAGGGACAGTGATACTCTGTATCGCAAGAGCTCCTGTGCCACTTATACCCCCTCCGCAATACCATGTTATACCGCCCTCCACAGGGCAAATACCCGTTATACCCACCTCCCCAGGCCCAGTACCCAGTTATACAACCCTCCCAAGGCCCAGTACCCTGTTATACACCCCTCCCAAGGCCCAGTACCCTGTTATACGCCCCTCCCCAGGCCCAGTACCCTGTTATACACCCCTCCCCAGGCCCAGTACCCTGTTATACACCCCTCCCCAGGCCCAGTACCCTGTTATACGCCCCTCCCCAGGCCCAGTACCCTGTTATACGCCCCTCCCCAGGCCCAGTACCCTGTTATACACCCCTCCCCAGGCCCAGTACCCTGTTATACACCCCTCCCCAGGCCCAGTACCCGTTATACCCACCTCACCAGGCCCAGTACCCATTATATACCCCTCCCCAGAAGGTCATGTTTCTATTTATCAAAAATACATTGAGTAACCTCTGGTTTTCAGGCATGTCCTAGGGGAGTTATCACAGAGACACAGAAACGTCGCTGAGTTTGGTGAGTAACTCCCTTAACCTCTCAGCAGTTGAATTCCCCATTAGGCGCTTAACACGTTAAAAACAAGCGTTGCTATTTCTCTGCATGAAGTTGCAGGTAATTGGAAGAGTTACACAGTGACGGCTATTTCATCACTCACCTTCTTCTCCCGAAACGGTCTTTTCTGTCTTATTTCCGGCTTCACATCGGATATCCATATCCATTCTTGGCCTCTGATCTGTATGCAAGACAATGCTTTAAGACAGGGTTGCGCAACCTTTTTCCCTGCTCCCCCCTCCCCCCTCCCCACCTTGTCTCCGACGTTCTGATGTAACGACGTCATGTGATATCACGTTGCTATGGCAATGCCACATCATGTGACGCCACGTTGCTGTCGCCAGAAGCCGCCGGAGACAAGGAAAGGGAACTTACAGAGGACTTGCGCGCGATTTCCGGCATTTCATTTAAATGCTGTGGGGAAGAGCGAGGGGCCACTGTAAGCGCCGAGCCCCTCCTCCCAAGAAAATGTCGCGCCCCTCGATTTGCACACCCCTGCTTTAAGAGATATTCTGGGACCCTCCAACTCCTCCATCGGACCCTTCCTCATACTCATATTGACTGACCTTGCAGTGCTCTGCCCTGACTTGCACTGCCCTGACTTGCACTGACCTGCTATGATGCCTCTCAAAATACCATGCTAACTCATTCTGAACATACATGTGTCCTTTCTACATGTTACTCAGCTTGTATGGGCCACAGACAGCTTTCCCGGGGTCCAGGACTAGTTTCCACCGGGGACCCTCACCCATGGGTCGGTGACCTTGCGAGAACCCACCCCCCCCAACCTGTTTTCTCTTGCACTGCCATAGACAACAACATTTCAGCCTGCTGGCCTTTCTCAGGTAAAGTGGCTAAACCCACTAAAGCCAGCAAAGAAAGGCCAGCAGCCAAAACATTGTAGTCTGTGGCACAATAAATTATCTTTTTTTATTCAAATCTGTGTGCCCTTTTCCATCAATCTTATTGTATACATTGGACGAAATGCCGGTCTTCCCTGAGACTAAGGGGCACTGGTAAAAGTATCACTAATTGTTTTTTTTGGTATGCAGCAAATCCCCATCATTTTTGCGTTCTCTTGCTCTGCCCCAATCTGACACACCACCTTGCTCTCTCACCCCCCTCTTACACTCCCCCATCACCCTTCCCTTCCCCAAAGGTTGTCCTTTAATCAGATCTTACCCAAATTGTCTCCATCTCCCTTGGAAATGTTCTGTCTTTAAGCTGTGTGGCTCCTCTTGATCCGAACTTTCTTAGCTGACCCCTTTAGGTTTCGGCTCCGAGGGTCTAAAAAATAAGCGACTCCGAAAAGATGTGAAATATGCACAAGGGTCCTAAAATATTTATCTAATGGGGCTCTGAGGGGGAGACTTAAATACTAGTTAATATAATCTATTTAACTAACAAATATGATCTATTAAACTAAGAAATATAATGTATCAAACTAAATAAATATCTATTAAACTAATAAATAGAATCTATTGTACTAAGAAATATAATCTATTCAACTAAATAAATATAATCTATTTAAAAACAATACAATAAAAAGCTGGAGAAATGATACGTCAACCAAGCCACAGATGTGATGCCAATGAGCGTTGAACTCCTTGCAGATCCACCGTCAGCTGGTTGTGGCAGAAAGTGGTGACATGCAGTAGAACAGAGTGGTTGAGCTGTAACCACGACAGTCAGGTCAGAAATCAACACAATATTTTTTGAAATTTAGAATGAGAATGTTCAATATGTCACATTCTGGGCTCAGACCCTGAGCCCTGTCACATGTTAGCAGCTTGTGATAATAGAAGATATCCATATACTGGGATGTGATAAGAGACATGAAGGTCATTTTATACTGGGTCCCATAACCTGCTTTATATGAAGTATCATTTTACACTAATTAGTAGAGATGCTACATTTTGAAAAATAGCGCTTTTGGCGACATTGTTCATTTTCTCTACAAATGATAAATGAAAAAGTTGGATAAAACGTTATATGTGTGTGTGCGCGTGCAATATATATATATATATACACATATACATACATACACATATAGTATGTTTATATATATATATCATACTATATGTATATATATTGTCTGTTTTATACACACATACACGTGTGTGTATATGTATGTGTGTGTGTGTGTGTATATATGTGTGTGCGTGTGTATATATATGGTATAACCCAGAGGTGCGCAAAGTGGAGGGCGGGAGATTTTTCGGGGGGGGGGGGAGGCGCACGGGCGGTTGCAGAGGCCCCGCGCACTTCCTCGAGGCATTAAAATTAAATGCCGGGGGATCGCGTGAGGCCTCTGCAATGCTATTACTTACCTTGACTCTGCCGGCGTCACTCGTGTCCATGGCAACGCGGTGTTAAATTACGCCGCGGGGTCATGTGACGTCACCCTCGTCAAATGCCGCTGCCGGTCACGTGACGCCGCATCAAGGTAAAGGAGGGGGTGGGGGCGCGAGCTCCCCTGGTATAACCAATAAATAATATAGCTGATATAGCAATTTGGTTGTGGCTAGAGAAAGATTATAGTGGAAGTGAGAATTAGTGGCCAGAATTAATAACTAAAAAGTAGCTGTAATAAAATAATAATAAACACTATGCCTAAACACAATAACAGTCCAGAAACTTAGCTCTAATAGCTATGTTATAACTCAATCATAAAAGGATCCAATTCGGGCATCCTCTGGAGTCCTGGCAGCTCTCTTCGGGGAAACAACCACCTCCTCGATAGATACCTAAACAAAAAAAAAGAAGAGAAAGCGCCCGCTCCATGTGTAAATTCGGTTTAACAATTTCATTTCCTGGACAAGATAAAAATAACAAACTCACAAACATCCGTTTGGTAAAAGCGTTGTATGAGACAGGCTCGTGCTCCGTGGTAATCCGGTGGTCAATCCGCAGCTCCAGACTTTGGACGATGACCGGGAAACTCGATAGGCTGCGCCCCTTGCAGTGTGGTCCTCCGGCAATCTGTAGTATGCAGTTGTGATTCCACTCTGTAATTCCGGTGTCTCGCCTTGTTCGCGTACCAACTTCCCTTCCGGCGTCAAGACGGATAGTGTGGCAATAGCAACGAGAAGAATGTACCTACGTGTTTCTTCAGCACACGGCTGATTTCATCAGAGGATAATGCTACAACTCAGTCGTAATGGTTTTATAGTCCTACAGTCCAATTGGTAATGGCATAATAGATCACATATGTTACTGATTTTAGATAATAATAGATTCTTGTATGACACACACACACGAACACATATACATATATATATATATATATATATATATATATATATATGTATATATATATACATACACACATATATATATTTACACACATATATATATATATATATATATATATATATATATATATATATGAAACCAGGTGTCCCACCAAGGAGACAAAAAACAGCACTCAAGGTATATGTGTAGAGGTATAAGTACAGTGTTAGCCGAGCTTCAATAATCATAAAATAATAAAAAAATAATATCATCTATTTATTTTTTGATTTTATATATATATATATATATATATATATATATATATATATATATATATATATATATATATATATAGATAGATAACAGCAGGCACTTCAAAGGCTCCAAAGAAATAAGTGCTTGTTCAACAAAAATTATAGGAAACCAGGTGTCCCACCAAGGAGACAAAAAACAGCACTCAAGGTATATTGCAAAAGTGTATTTGAAAAAAAGCAGGCACATATAAATCCAACGTTTCGGTCCTGTATAGGGCCTTCCTCACGCCCCTGAGGAAGGTCCTA
The DNA here is from genome assembly GCF_040206685.1 of Ascaphus truei. NCBI lineage: Eukaryota > Metazoa > Chordata > Amphibia > Anura > Ascaphidae > Ascaphus > Ascaphus truei. The sequence goes on along the minus strand of NW_027457225.1, from coordinate 112,504 downwards.
TACAGGACCGAAACGTTGGATTTATATGTGCCTGCTTTTTTTCAAATACACTTTTGCAATATACCTTGAGTGCTGTTTTTTGTCTCCTTGGTGGGACACCTGGTTTCATATATATATATATATATATATATATATATATATATATATATATATATATATATATATATATATATATATATATATATATATATATATATATATATATATACATATATACAAATACAACTGTATGCTCATCTGCATGTCTTAGGCAGGTCTGCAACCCCGCCTTTCCCCATTATCACCCAGCATACAGCACTTCCACTGCAGCAAGGGATTCTGGGAAATGACATGCAAATGAGCACACAGTGTCACTTTTTGCCTCAAAAACCATTTTTAACATGGTTCCCTATAGGCTTAAGCTTGCTGCATGGTCACAGCTTTGAGCACAGCCAGGGTTAAGGTGCATACCCAGAAAACCACCCACAGACAGCTGTTTCGACCTTAATGGGTCTCATCAGTGTGGGGTTGATTTAACTGGGTATGCAAAGAGGCTATGGGATAGGCTATACCATAATACTGAGTTAAGTTATGGTGAGTAAAAAAAGTGACAAAAACCCTCCACAGGAAAGCAAATATGCAAATACAACTGTATGCTCATCTGCATGTCTTAGGCAGGTCTGCAACCCCTCCTTTCCCCATTATCACCAGCATACAGCACTTCCACTGCAGCAAGGGATTCTGGGAAATGACATGCAAAAAAAAATATATATATATATATACAGTGTTCGACAAATCACCCAAAAATCTACTCGCCCAACCAAAAAATCTACTCGCCACCTAGTCCCGCCCCCAACCCCGCCCCCAACCCCGCCCCTAGTCCCGCCCCCAACCCCGCTTTAAAATAAAATATATAATTAAAATTAAAATACATTTAATAAATTCCTAGTCAGAACAACATTCGTTTTTGACAAATGTATTTAGTGTGTGTGTGTGTGTAAGTGTGTGTAAGTGTCGGATCTAGAAATAAAAGCCAGGTGTGGATGACTAGTTTCCTGAACCCCTTAACCAGTGTCTGGACGTCCCCGCTTCACAATATCTAAGGCAGCAATCCCACCTGGGATCTTACCTGATCCGCAGTCCCTCAATGTCCAGGTACCTCATTCCCGCAATGTTATAAGTTGGAGGGGATGTGTTCCCTACCTGTCTTCTGGGTTAGGGGGGATTCCGATGTCTTCCGTGTGAAGCTTGAGTCAGATCTGGAAGAAAGCAGTATAGGTTATTTTGGTGTAGTATAGGACAGTTAAGATATATAGGGTAAATAAGATATCCAGATACAGAGAGGGGGAGAGAGAGGAAGAGAGAGAGAGAGGAAGAGAGAGAGAGAGAGGAAGAGAGAGAGAGAGAGGAAGAGAGAGAGAGAGAGAGGAAGAGAGAGAGAGAGAGAGAGAGAGAGGAAGAGAGAGAGAGAGGAAGAGAGAGGGAGAGAGAGGAAGAGAGGGAGAGAGGGAGAGAGAGGAAGAGAGAGAGAGAGAGAGGGAGAGAGAGGAAGAGAGGGAGAGAGAGAGGGAGAGAGAGGAAGAGAGGGAGAGAGGGAGAGGAGAGAGAGAAAGAGAAAAAAGAGACAGAGGAGGGAGAGAGAAAAAGAGACAGAGGAGGGAGAGAGAAAAAGAGACAGAGGAGGGAGAGAGAAAAAGAGACAAAGAGACAGAGGAGGGAGAGAGAAAAAGAGAGAGGAGGGAGAGAGAAAAAGAGACAGGAGAGAGAAGGAGACAGAGGGGGGAGAGAAAGAGAGGGGAGAGAAAGAGACCAGAGAGAGGGGAGACCAGAGAGGGGGGAGACCAGAGAGAGGGGAGACGGGGGAGACCAGAGAGAGGGGAGACGGGGGAGACCAGAGAGAGGGGAGACGGGGGAGACCAGAGAGAGGGGTGACGGGGGAGACCAGAGAGAGGGGGGAGACCAGAGAGAGGGGAGACGGGGGAGACCAGAGAGAGGGGAGACCAGAGAGAGGGGAGACCAGAGAGGGGGGAGACCAGAGAGAGGGGAGACGGGGAGACCAGAGAGAGGGGAGACGGGGGGAGACCAGAGAGAGGGGAGACGGGGGGAGACCAGAGAGAGGGGGCAGGGGTGACTGACTGACCGGGACAGGGGTGACTGACTGACCGGGGCAGGGGTGACTGACTGACCGGGGCAGGGGTGACTGACTGACCGGGGCAGGGGTGACTGACTGACCGGGGCAGGGGTGACTGACTGACCGGGGCAGGGGTGACTGACTGACCGGGGCAGGGGTGACTGACTGACCGGGGCAGGGGTGACTGACTGACCGGGGCAGGGGTGACTGACTGACCGGGGCAGGGGTGACTGACTGACCGGGGCAGGGGTGACTGACTGACCGGGGCAGGGGTGACTGACTGACCGGGGCAGGGGTGACTGATTCACCGGGGCAGGGGTGACTGACTGATTGGGGGGGGGGGGAGGTACCTCTGGTGTCACACATACTCCCATACACACATACACATTCTCCTATATATATACATACACACACACACACACACATACATACACACACTCCCACATACATACACACACTCCCACATACATACACACACTCCCACATACATACACACACTCCCACATACATACACACACTCTCACATACATACACACACTCCCACATACATACACACACTCCCACATACATACACACACTCCCACATACATACACATACTCCCACACACATATATACACACACACACACACATATATACACACCTATATACACACACACAGGCCGCGACCAGCACCACCATGCTCCCCTGCCCATCTCCTGCTCCGCTCCCACATGAGGGGGCTTCCCCCGCTCCCATCACCCGGCGCGGTCTCTGACGCGGGACCGGGGGGAAGCGGGGACATGAGGGGGCATCCCCCGCTCCCATCACCCGGCGCGCTCTCTGACGCGGGACCGGGGGGAAGCGGGGACATGAGGGGGCATCCCCTGCTCCCATCACCCGGCGCGCTCTCTGACGCGGGACCGGGGAGAAGCGGGGACGGAAGCGGGGACATGAGGGGGCATCCCCCGCTCCCATCACCCGGCGCGCTCTCTGACACGGGACCGGGGGGGAAGCGGGGGGGGGGGAGGGAACGGGGACATGAGGGGGCATCCCCCGCTCCCATCACCCGCTGCGCTCTCTGACACGGGACCGGGGGTTAAGCGGGGGGGGGGGGGGACAGGGACATGAGGGGGCATCCCCCGCTCCCATCACCCGCCGCGCTCTCTGACACGGGACCAGGGGGGAAGCAGGGGGGGGGGGAACGGGGACATGAGAGGGCATCCCCCGCTCCCATCACCATAACTGCGGGCAGCAGGAGCACCGGAGAGGGGAGGGAGGTGGAGGAAGGCACAGATAATACTTACTGTGTCCTCCATCCTCCATGGGAAAAAAATGGCCGCTCGTTGGGGGCTGGCTCATATAGAGCCTGGCCGCGCGCCCACAAAGCCTGGGAGCGCGCGCCAATCATCTGTCAGGTAGGGGGAGTTTTTTTTTTTTTTCCAGCCAGCGCGAGCAGGGAAATTTCAGCGCGAGCAGGGAAATTTCAGCGCGAGCAGGGAAAATTTAAAAAACAAAACACGTGTGCTGCTTGGGCCAATAGTTACTCGCCTGGGGGTTAAATCCACCCGCCCCGGGCGAGTAAATGTATAGGATTGTCGAACACTGTATATATATATATATAATCTTCTTCTCTCTGAAGAAGACCGTTTTAGTCGGAACGCGTTGGAGTGAGAGTCTGTGGAGTGGGACCCCTACCCTTTTCCATGACAGGAGGCCTTGGCTATCTGTAAATTGGCCTTTCACACCTACGCTTTAATGGTGATGTATTTACATCTTTAATACTCAAGCATTTATTGCCTCCATTTCTGCAATTACTATTTTACAACAACAGCTATCTCCTTACGTTATGTGCACAAATCTGCAGTGTGTGTAGAGGTATATGTGCATGCTTGGATCAGAGCTGCTTGTGTGGAGAGGTATATGAGCATGCTTGGATCAGAGCTGCTTGTGTGTAGAGGTATATGTGCATGCTTGGATCAGAGCTGCTTGTGTGTAGAGGTATATGTGCATGCTTGGATCAGAGCTGCTTGTGTGTAGAGGTATATGTGCATGCTTGGATCAGAGCTGCTTGTGTGGAGAGGTATATGTGCATGCTTGGATCAGAGCTGCTTGTGTGTAGAGGTATATGTGCATGCTTGGATCAGAGCTGCTTGTGTGTAGAGGTATATGTGCATGCTTGGATCAGAGCTGCTTGTGTGTAGAGGTATATGTGCATGATTGGATCAGAGCTGCTTGTGTGTAGAGGTATATGTGCATGCTTGGATCAGAGCTGCTTGTGTGTGTAGAGGTATATGTGCATGCTTGGATCAGAGCTGCTTGTGTGTAGAGGTATATGTGCATGCTTGGATCAGAGCTGCTTGTGTGTAGAGGTATATGTGTATGCTTGGATCAGAGCTGCTTGTGTGTAGAGGTATATGTGCATGCTTGGATCAGAGCTGCTTGTGTGTAGAGGTATATGTGCATGCTTGGATCAGAGCTGCTTGTGTGTAGAGGTATATGTGCATGCTTGGATCAGAGCTGCTTGTGTGTAGAGGTATATGCGCATGCTTGGATCAGAGCTGCTTGTGTGGAGAGGTATATGCGCATGATTGGATCAGAGCTGCTTGTGTGTAGAGGTATATGCGCATGCTTGGATCAGAGCTGCTTGTGTGTAGAGGTATATGTGCATGATTGGATCAGAGCTGCTTGTGTGGAGAGGTATATGTGCATGCTTGGATCAGAGCTGGAGTGTGTGTAGAGGTATATGTGCATGCTTGGATCAGAGCTGCTTGTGTGTAGAGGTATATGTGCATGCTTGGATCAGAGCTGCTTGTGTGTAGAGGTATATGTGCATGCTTGGATCAGAGCTGCTTGTGTGGAGAGGTATATGTGCATGCTTGGATCAGAGCTGCTTGTGTGTAGAGGTATATGTGCATGCTTGGATCAGAGCTGCTTGTGTGTAGAGGTATATGTGCATGATTGGATCAGAGCTGCTTGTGTGGAGAGGTATATGTGCATGCGTGGATCAGAGCTGCAGTGTGTGTAGAGGTATATGTGCATGCTTGGATCAGAGCTGCAGTGTGTGGAGAGGTATATGTGCATGCTTGGATCAGAGCTGCTTGTGTGGAGAGGTATATGTGCATGCTTGGATCAGAGTTGCAGTGTGTGTAGAGGTATATGTGCATGCTTGGATCAGAGCTGCTTGTGTGTAGAGGTATATGTGCATGCTTGGATCAGAGCTGCTTGTGTGTAGAGGTATATGTGCATGCTTGGATCAGAGCTGCTTGTGTGTAGAGGTATATGTGCATGCTTGGATCAGAGCTGCTTGTGTGTAGAGGTATATGTGCATGCTTGGATCAGAGCTGCTTGTGTGTAGAGGTATATGTGCATGCTTGGATCAGAGCTGCTTGTGTGTAGAGGTATATGTGCATGCTTGGATCAGAGCTGCTTGTGTGTAGAGGTATATGTGCATGCTTGGATCAGAGCTGCTTGTGTGTAGAGGTATATGTGCATGCTTGGATCAGAGCTGCTTGTGTGGAGAGGTATATGTGCATGCTTGGATCAGAGCTGCTTGTGTGGAGAGGTATATGTGCATGCTTGGATCAGAGCTGCTGGTGTGTAGAGGTATACACTGGCGACACACTTTATCGCAGTGCGGCCAGATCCGCAAGCCGGGAGATTTCCCGGCTTGCTAGTGGCCGCCCCTCGGCGTGCCGTGCGTCATAGACGCGCGGTCACGCGTCTTCGGGAGCCTGCGCCCCCTGCACGCGCGTCCAGGGCTCCCCGAGGGAGCCCTGGTGTCCCGCGATCGCGGGACAGCGGCAGGGGGTTCCGGGGGACCCGGCGGACCCGGCAGCGGTAGGGAGAGCGCCCCGATCGGAGGGCGCTCTTCCGCTGCTTCGGCGCGCGCCCGTCACACTCGGGCGCGCGCCAGGCTACTGCTGCGGCACAGAACGGGCAAATGCTCGAATAAACTGTGCCGCAGCAGTATGTGCATGCTTGGATCAGAGCTGCTTGTGTGTGTAGAGGTATATGTGCATGCTTGGATCAGAGCTGCTTGTGTGTAGAGGTATATGTGCATGCTTGGATCAGAGCTGCTTGTGCTGGTGATTACTTTTGCTGTTCTTTGCCTCACGGAATACATGTTTGGTAGATGTGAGTCCCCCTCCTCTTTTATCAATTTTTCTTCCCTTGTTTTTAACCCACAGTAATACATTTGTATTGTTATCACTTTCTTGGCATGCCCGTGTGCTTCTTCATAAGGATGCTTTTTTCGTTGTAATACATATCCATTATCCTTTAGCACCACTGTCCATTGTTATTATATCATAAATCAAGACAGTTTCTGGGCAACAGTGACGCACTGTGTTGATGCGGTATACTTTGTGTCACATATATATATATATATATATATATATATATAATCAAAAAATAAATAGACTATACCGTTCTGTGGCTAACGAAATGCTTTTATTTGTGCGAGCTTTCGAGATACGCTGATCTCTTCTTCTGGCGGTGTTACAATGAATGAAGCAAGCAAAGGGTATACTTAAAAACAGTGTCTCTTGGAATGTTATCTGTGCTTGTCTCTTCCCCCCCCCCCCCTTGTGTGAATGTGATTTATGGCTAGAGGTGTTAAATGGTTCCTGAAAGTTAGTGATGTAAGAGTGTGTGTGTGTGTGTGTGTGTGTGTGTGTGTATCTGTGTGAATATAAATGAATGGAGAGCCCACAGTTTATACAGTGCTTTACAAAAGGTGTGTGTGTGGAATGGGAGTTAATATAAATTGTGTGGGTAGGTGTGGAAATGTGAGAGATTGTAGCAAAACTAAAAGTGTGTGTAGATACTATGTGGTCCCTATTGGTGTATAGGGATGGAAAAACAAGGAGTATTTGTATGTGTAAGAGACAGCTGTGTGTGCATACATATAGCACAGTATGTACAGACATGGCCTTTAGCGCTCATGGGAAGAGAGTTCACTTGTGTCAGTAATGACTCATAAAATTTCGATCTCTGTTTAGGCCACCGCTAAGTGTCCCGAACAGTTGCATATATTTCTATTCGTGCAACCATCTCTATTTCGGTGTTTTAAGATTAACTTTGAGTATGGCAACCCCCAGATCGTCCATCTTATGGACAGAGTCAGAGAAATGTTCGCCGACAGGACTGTCTCTTGTTCCGCGTGTGATGCTGTGCGATGCAGGTTCATTCTCTTGTTTAGCCCCTGCCCCGTCTCACCTATGTAGTAGCAGCCCCCTGGACATTTCATGCACATGATGAGGAACACGACATTGCTGGAGGAACAGGTGAACCTTCCTCTGATTTTGTATTCCCGATTCCTGTGTGGTATTTGTATTGTGTCCGCTGTGTAGAGTATTGCGCAGGTTTTGCATCTTGCGTCCTGGCCTGGCATATATATAATTATATATATATATATTCCACAGAAGCAGCCGGCACTCCAGTTGCATGTAGAAAAAATTGGGTGCTTGTCCCATAAAGCAATAATAAACCACACGATTCCGTTTGAAGCACGAGATCAGGAGACAGCACTCTGGTAAGTTTGATCACAAGTTTTTGTACTGAAAAAGACACATAAACCGACGTGTCACGACAGGTCACTCTGCGCGTATTCTGACAGGCCGAGATGGCGTTTGCAGGGAGCTCGGGCGGTGGTAACATCTCTGCGGTGGCGCGGTCCGGATCCCAATACGTTCGCCGCGGAACCCGCTCTGGGCTTCAGTGTAAATCTCCGTCTCCCCCTGTCAGCCTCAGGCAGCTGTTTAGCTATATTTTTAGCCAATCCAGGATTCCTTTATCCCGTTTTATTGAACACTGTCTTCCTTTTTATTATTTTATATACCGTTTGTCATGTTGTTTATAGATTTAGTTTCATTTAGTTATATTTGATTATTCATGTGGTTTGTGTTCATTGTAACCGAACCCGGATCTGTGACGCATATGTACTGAGGTGGGGTTGGATCCCCTCGGTTATTTCTTGTTTTATTAATAAATAATTTACTATATTTTAATCTCTGGTGCGCATTGTGTGCGTTTTTCTTCTTGTCTGCACAGTGCTTCAGATTCTGCATCTGAAAAAATGCCGGTGGATCGGGATGTGAGGTAGGGAAGTGACGTCCGCGCCGGAACGTTATTGCCACGCCTCCAAATATTCATTGCCACGCCCCCAAATCGCGCCCGCTGCATACCCAGCAAAGCCATTAAAAAGCTCAGGCTTCAGCAAGTGTATTGCAGCGTGTGTGCGCCTTCCCTCCGTCTGAAATACTATAGACCAGGCCTGCACAACTCGTAAAGCGAGAAGGGCCAAAATGCTCCAAGGAAAAAAAATTTGGGCCGCACGGGTAAAATCATCATCATCATCTCTCCTCCAGCACCTCTCATCATCATCCTCATATCTCCCCCAGAACCCCTCACTATCAACCTTTGCGATGCTCCCCATCTATCTCTCATACCCCCATCTCTCCCCCTCAAGGGACCAATGAGATTTCCCCTAGGGACACCGGACATCCAGGCAGGCAAACATACAGTGCTTTCACTAATATAGTATAAGATTAACTTTATTATATTTGTTGTTGTCATTATTATTATTGTTTACTGTTAGCTGGAGTATGGCTCACCCAAGAACCACTTTCCCCTGTATGGTGGGCAGACATAGTGCAAACTTGACCCCTGACATTTATAAAAAGATGTTGGAATATGTGACACTGCTGCTTAATAAACACAAACACAGGCGCGCCATGTATTGTTCTGACATTGGTTTATTACACAGAGACACGTCTTTATAGAGGGTTGTCACACTAACAGCCTGGAAGGGGTTAATGCAGGGTCACCAGCCCAGCCCCCCTCTCCTATGATTGGTTGCTGCTCTCGTACAGTAGCCGCGATTGGTCCCCTGTCAATGTCAGAAAAGGCGCGCCAGTTTTGCTGTCTCCATGTCGACCATGGCGGCCGCCGGAGATCGGCCTGCAGCGCGGCCCGGCTTCCAGGTTACCTCCCCGCCGGTGAAGATGTTAGCGGGGCGGCTGAGGGAATGCGTGCGGCGGCGGCCCGGTTCCTTCTGGCTGGAGAAAGGAGCCGGCGGGCTGGAGGTGGGCCTGGTGTGGATGCAGGGCCGGGTGCTGCACGTACGGCCCGAGCGCGGCGTCACCGTGCGGCTGAGCGACGACACTCACACCTTCACCGTGTGCGGGGCTGACCGGGTGCCCAAGGGCAAGCCCTGCCTGCAGCCAGGTAACCGGGGGGTCCGCAAGCCCTGCCTGCAGCCAGGTAACCGGGGGGGTCCGCAAGCCCTGCCTGCAGCCAGGTAACCGGGGGGTCCGCAAGCCCTGCCTGCAGCCCGGTAACCGAGGGGTCCGCAAGCCCTGCCTGCAGCCCGGTAACCGGGGGGTCCGCAAGCCCTGCCTGCAGCCAGGTAACCGGGGGGTCAGCAAGCCCTGCCTGCAGCCAGGTAACCGGGGGGGTCAGCAAGCCCTGCCTGCAGCCAGGTAACCGGGGGGGGTCCGCAAGCCCTGCCTGCAGCCAGGTAACCGGGGGTCCGCAAGCCCTGCCTGCAGCCAGGTAACCGGGGGGGTCCGCAAGCCCTGCCTGCAGCCAGGTAACCGGGGGGGGTCAGCAAGCCCTGCCTGCAGCCAGGTAACCGGGGGGGGTCCGCAAGCCCTGCCTGCAGCCAGGTAACCGGGGGTCCGCAAGCCCTGCCTGCAGCCAAGTAACCGGGGGGTCCGCAAGCCCTGCCTGCAGCCACGTAACTGGGGGGTCCGCAAGCCCTGCCTGCAGCCAGGTAACCGGGGGGTCAGCAAGCCCTGCCTGCAGCCACGTAATCGGGGGGTCCGCAAGACCTGCCTGCAGCCAGGTAACCGGGGGGTCCGCAAGCCCTGCCAGCAGCCAGGTAACCGGGGGTCCGCAAGCCCTGCCTTCAGCCACGTATTTGGGGGGTCCGCAAGCCCTGCCTGCAGCCAGTTAACCGGGGGGGTCCGCAAGCCCTGCCAGCAGCCAGGTAACCGGGGGGTCCGCAAGCCCTGCCTGCAGCCAGGTAACCGGGGGGTCCGCAAGCCCTGCCTGCAGCCAGGTAACCAGGGGGTCCGCGCGTGGCTATCACTGTCCTGCCTCACACGGGAGGAGGGCGCCATGATTTCTTCTCCCGCCCCCTAAACAGCAACACCAGCCTCTCACCCTCTCACCCTCTAGCGTCACCTAGATAGAAGCCAGGCAGATCACACTGGTTTTCTATGAATCGCAACTGATTTTAAAGTCCTGTTTATATCAGCAGTCAGGTCTGATATAAAACAGTAGTAATGTTTCCACCGCCAGTGTATGCAGCGCTGTACATAGAATGTTTGCAGGCGCGAGCCGCTACCCCATAGAGCTTACAATCTATGTCTGAAGCACTTATTCCCATGACCTGTTATTTGTAATTTATATGATTGTCACATGTATTACTGCTGGGAAGCGCTATGTACATTTAATGGCGCTATATAAAAAAAGACATTTGTAGCCCTTTTTCTGACACTCTAAGCGACTTCGGGTAACTGCGCGCACCTGCGGCTCCAGGAGATCTGAGCCTCCGCTAGCTGGGAGCCTGGGGTAACACTTATTAGCGCAGCGCCTCCACTTACCCAGGATCACCGTCATGTAAGATTCCCCTGGGCAAGAAACACACCGATACAATGCGTGCAACCAACTTTACTATGTGCAATAATAAACTTATACTCTATATGAACCGTGGCAATAACCCAATATGCATACACTTATCTTATAACACTATACTTATACTCTATCATACCCTAACACCGCTAACGGATAATGTCCTTCTAACATCAGTGGCTCGTCCACACCCCTAGGGAATATTGTCCTGTACAATAGTGGCTCAGCCACGCTCTTATGAGTGTCTCTATCCCGTCACCGCGTGCCCCACACACCGTGTCCGTGTAATAGTACGATAGCGGTGTGTACTCGCTAGTGTCTCCCTATAGTTACGCCTAAGGCGGGATCAGCGCCTGTTGACCGGTGTTGGTGCACTTGACGTATCTACTACCTTCCGGTCACGGCGGTGACCGGTAATACTTGGAAAAGGATCAGCCGAATCCTTGCTTGTCTGGGATGTCCGCAGTGCAGCTGTCTGGTCCCAAGCAGCTCACCAGCAAACCTGCTCCGCACGCTTGTCCCTAACTGTGTACACAGTAAGGTGACTGATCGCTAGCACTATGGCCGTCCCTGCAGCACAGCAGCACACTGTGACTCAGGGGTTTCTCCTAAGGGCCTGCGGGGTAAAGCTAGCCTATGCAGGCGGGTCACGGACCCCCTGCACACATACACCCTCCTCCGTTACCTTCCAGATCCCCTCTGACTAGCCTCTCCCCCACGCTTCCCTTTCCTCCTCCCGTAATTCTAGCCTTCCGATTGGCTCCTCAAGTCAGGTGACTGCCCAGGAGCTCATGGGAGTTGTAGTTCCTCAGCGGAGCTTCTCTGCCTTGAGCTGCACAGACTCACAGCTATTGCATCAGCGCAGACCTCCACATGACTCTCCTGAACAGTCAAAACACCAACTGAACACACATATGAGGCTCCTACCACATCCCTACACATACATCTATTATTTGGTGCCTGCGGCACAGGGAGATAACGTGACTTGCTCAAGGTCACAAGGTATGGGGGGGGGGGATTGAGTGTGTGTGGGGGGGGATTGAGTGTGTGTGGGGGGGGATTGAGTGTGTGTGTGTGGGGGGGGGGGTTGAGTGTGTGTGTGGGGGGGGGGGGGTTGAGTGTGTGTGTGGGGGGGGGTGAGTGTGTGTGTGGGGGGGGGGGGTTGAGTGTGTGTGTGGGGGGGGGGGTTGAGTGTGTGTGTGGGGGGTGGGTTGAGTGTGTGTGGGGGGGGATTGTGTGTGTGTGGGGGGATTGAGTGTGTGTGTGTGTGTGTGTGGGGGGGATTGAGTGTGTGTGTGGGGGGGGGATTGAGTGTGTGTGTGTGTGGGGGGGTTGAGTGTGTGGGGGGGGATTGAGTGTGGGGGCGGGGATTGAGTGTGTGTGTGGGGGGGGATTGAGTGTGTATGTGTGTGGGGGGGATTGAGTGTGATTGGGGGGATTGAGTGTGTGCGTGGGGGGATTGAGTGTGTGTGTGTGGGGGGGGGAATTGAGAGTGTGTGTGTGTGGGGGGGGATTGTGTGTATGGGGGGGATTGAGTGTATGTTTGTGTGGGGGGGATTGAGTGTGTGTGTGTGGGGGGGATTGAGTGTGTGCGGGGGGGATTGTGTATGGGGGGGGATTGAGTGTGTTTGTGTGTGGGGGGGGGGGGTGTTTGTGTGTGGGGGGATTGTGTGTGTGTGGGGGGATTGAGTGTGTGTGTGTGTGTGTGTGTGTGTGTGTGTGTGTGTGTGGGGATTGTGTGTGGGGATTGTGTGTGTGTGTGTGTGTGGGGGGGGGGGAGTGTGTGTGTGGGGGGGGATTGTGTGTGTGTGTATGTGGTGTGTATGTGGTGATTGATTGAGAGAGAGAGTGTGTGTTGTATTGCAGTGGTGCGCAAACTGGTGGGGGGCAATAAGGCGCAAGATTTAGGGGGGCGACGTGCGGCGAAATCTGGGTGCGCGGGCCGGCAGACGCTTTGCGCGGGAGGACGAAAAAGCTGTACGCGATGGGCGGCCAATAAGATGTGCACGGGCGGGCAGCCGAAGATGTGTGCGGGTGGCTGAACAAGATAGTGCAGGTGGCGGCCTCGTGATGGTGTGTGCGCACACGCGCAGGGGCTTCGGGGGTACGGGGAGGAGCACGCCCGAGCACGGTGAAGTCAAACGCCCCTCCCGGTGTCTGCCCTGCAATAGCGCTGTGTTCCTGCTCTCCTCCGCTGGCAACCTGCTTCGCTGCGATCCTCTGCGAGGGAAAGGGTCGGCTGCCACTGTATCAATCACACTATGAATGTACAGAAATAATAAAAAAAAAGTGAAAACATTGAAAACGGAAAAATAATAAATAATAATAATGTAGGTAGGAGTGTGGATGACAATGGGGATAGCAAGCCAAAGAGCAGGGAGGGGAAGGTAGAAACAAAAGGGGGGGAGAGGGAAGGGAGGTAGCAAAGAGGTGGATGAATGCCCCCCAAAAGTATTGCCTTTGTGCACGTACGCTCTCCCAAGCTCGGCGCTTGGGGAGACAAACAAAATTGACTTTGAAGTGCGCTCAGCAGAAGTCAATGCACACACACACACACACAGCCACACACACACACACACACATACAGCCACACACAGACACACACACACACACACACACAAACACACACAAATAGCCCCGATCCACGCTTGCAAAATGATGCAGGACACCCTGCGCTCATGCTTGGAGAGTTGGTGATGTCACCGCTCTCAGCGGCAGCGTGGACGCAGCCTAATTTTGCAAGCGCGAGCTGTTGAAATATGTAAGTATTTATAGACATATTTGGGGCCCGAGAAATTTTATGGATGAAAAGGGGGGCTCGGCATAAAAAGTTTGCTCACCCCTGCACTAAGCTGCGCTTTCAGCTCATAGACCTCACATTATAAACGTGTAATTATAGTCTCACCTTAATGTAGTGTAAAAGAAAATGATGTACAGATTTGGTCGCATCTATTAACGCAGGTTAACGGTGGCAGAACGTTAACGCAGCTCTATTTAAACAAATGGCACAGCGCTATATTTCTTAAATGGGTGCAATTTATTGCATTATTTGTGTAATCTTATCAGGTGGTACAGGCATACCCCGCATTCACGTACACAATGGGACCGGAGCATGTATGTAAAGTGAAAATGTACTTAAAGTGAAGCACTCCCTTTTCCCCACTTATCGATGCATGTACTGTACTGCAATCCTCATATACGCGCATAACTGATGTAAATAACACATGTGTAACAGTCTCTACAGTCTCCCCGCTTGCGCACAGCTTTGGTACAGGTAGGGAGCCGGTATTGCTGTTCAGGACGTGCTGACAGGCGCATGCGCGAGCTGCCGTTTGCCTATTGGGTGATATGTCCTTACTTGCGAGTGTACTTAAAGTGAGTGTCCTTAAACCGGGGTATGCTTGTACACTTGTACAGGAAATCCTAAAGTTGATGTCCCTGGGGCAGCTGAGGGATTTTCACCCATTCAGTGCTGGAGGGTCCTGCGCCCCCCTCCTGCATTTCCTAATCATGTGTTCGCTCCTTAGGCCTCGGATATTTTATTTATTTATAAAATGTTTTACCAGGAAGGAAGCAATACTTGAAAATGAGGTAACTCTCAATGTATGTCCTGGGCACAGAGTTATGATGCCAGATACATGGTTACAAATCCATAGTTACATTAAGTGAACAGGGTATACATTATATACAAGACATTGCATGCACAGTTAGAGATAATATATATATTATAGGCGCATGTAACCGTTACAGACCAGATTCAAATGTGAGACAGCCTTAGTTTTGAAAGAACTTAGACTGGTGGCATCTGCAAGAGTCTCTGGTAGGTTGTTCCAGTTTTGGGGTGCACGGTAAGGCCGTGATTATACCCGAAGCGGCGGAGCGCAGAACGTTGTGCGCCACCAAAACAAATAAAAGTTTTCCTATGAGCGCACACTAAGAATGGGACAGACATCCCAGGGGTTGAGGTAGCCACGATATGGCAGTGATTATTCCAAGTGCATTCTCGTACAAAGTAAGCGGAACGGACTACGAGACCTAGTTGAGGACACACCACGTGAACACCTTGGGTGGCCCTGGAAGTCGGCAAACAATCGTGTAGAGTACATCTACCAGCCACCTATGGGAAAATGGCAGTGCTGCGTGCCCACGCCCCCCCCCCTTCCCTCCTTCCCACCCCCCCCCCCCCCCGCCTTAATTTACCCTTTTTCTTTTTTTTTCTTTTCTTTGTGTTGTCCCCCCAAGTTTAAAATACATAAATATCCCAACTGGTTATAGAGATATCATGTTCAACGCATGAACACTTGTGGCTCCAGAAGGAGAATGTAGCAGTATCGTACATGAATGTAATACTGTGAATGTTCGTGTTATTTGTATTGCGATGCTATTTATATTGAAAATCTTCCAATAAACTTGAAGTTATAAAAAAAAAAAAAAAAAAAAGATCCCAGTGTAAATAAATATGGATAAGGTTCTCTCTATTCTCAAAGCCTAGAGCAGAAATTCTGACACCTCTTATGCTTTGATCCCCGGATGGAGCTAGGCTGACAGCTGTGATAGGTCCTGACCTAAAACACTCATTCAGATCCCATTGATAGAAGACGGTCATCTTAATATGTTGTGGTTTGGAGGTTAGAGGTGTTGAGAGAGGGAGAGAGCTAATGCATTACCGTATGTTTAAAGTCTTAATTGCATGCAAGGTGACATTGGAGAAATGTCAAGAGGGGTCTATGGATACATGTTATCTCTGCGCTCAGCTTGATCTTGTCTTCACTTCTTGAGTGCAGAAGACATCAGCCTTAAGGAGAAACAGATTTAGATTGTAATGCTCCGTTGCTAATAAACAGAGATCCTGTTTTAGATCTTAGGGGTCTCTTTATCAACGCAAGATGACTCAAACAGAAATATTTTCATTATGTGTCTCTTGGTGTTTTTGATTAAGGAAAACTTTCTCATACAATGTATTCAAGGTTCAACATTATTTTCTCCTTCCCCCCCTCCACAGCCTTTCAAACCCCTCCTAAACTTTCTTAGACCTAATGTATCTAAGGAGGAGAACGCCCATGAATATCCCGTGGCCTGGGATAGAACAACATAGCAAAGAAAAAAAATCAGACTAAACGTAATTCTACCAACTAAAATTAACAAATGCACACAGCCTCTGTAAATTTAATTCTAGCATGATGATATAACCACCCTCACTTGGTAGGGAGAAACCAATAAACAGTGAGATTGAGACAAACAGAGGATTCTGGGAAATTACGTATCAATGTAAAATAAAGTTGTGTTTTAGAACAAGTTCTGTATGTTTTTGCTCTCTGCTGCACCATATGTATAGTAGGAAGGTGTTTTGAGAAGCTTCGTATATCAGGAGCAGTTTGTTGGGTAGAGATTAACGTCACCGGCTCATACCTGGGTTTTTTTTTTTTGGTGTAGATACCAGAGATAGGCATTGATCATAACACATCTCATTGAAATATGTGCAACGGGGCACTCCTCCAAATTGCCACTTCCCAGAACTCAAACTGATGCATACATAGCAAAATTGATGTACACAGTTTCTATTTAGCATTAAGCTTTCGCAAAAACCTGTCCTGAATGCCCCTTTTGCTAAAGATGCGTTTAAAAAACAATAGTCATATATACATAGCACCATTAGTGGTTGTTTATGACTTTGCTTTTAAAAGCAGCAATCCCCCCTGAAGCCTTAATTGGGTCTCAGTATCAACGTTGATGCACAGCTCAGTTTTTTTGTGGCATACAGTCTATAAGACAATTTCTTACATCTGATGCAGAATATTAGACTTACACCACTGCAGATATGACAATTTTTGGGGGCAAATAAAATGGAAAAAGAATAATGCAGAGACGCAGAATGTGATACATTTAATAATATGCACCATGTAACACCCCTCCCCCTAACTCCTCCTATTAACACTCCCCAAGGAGCAAACTAGGGCAGATGGGGGAAATTAGCATAAAGAGTTTGATACATAGGTGCCGGGTGAAAATGCCCCAGTTTTGCAACAAAATTGCATTGCAATGTAGGGATAGATCCACAGAAGTGTGTTACATTTTTAGTGTTATGTTATCGCATTTTTACATATCATTATCCTTCATGGTTATCCCAAAAGATCCATTGTGTTATGATATACTGACATTTTACTGAAAAATAGCAGATTGATAAATTGTAACGGACGATAGGCTTACTCATATGCAAATCATATGGTAGTGAGCAGTTTACCTAACAACGGAGACCCTCAGACCTCCATTGAAGTGAGCACACAGTAATAACGCTGCAATATTAAAAACCTTCAAAAAGCTGGCATTGCCAATATTTAGACCCTGGTTATGATTAAGTTTTTACTGGGAATAGCCTAAAAGCAATGCAATGAGTATAGAATTAACCCTTTCATTATAAAAAGTTACGTGTCATACAAATATAAATATTAGTGATCATATCAATGTCTGAAACACATCAGAAAATGCATTATGGTTTTTAGATAGTAAAGTGATATTTTTGTGTGAACTAATATGGTATATAATAAAATATTGACTGTAAAAAAAAAAAATGTGAGACAGCCTTAGTTTTGAAAGAACTTAGACTGGTGGCATCTGCAAGAGTCTCTGGTAGGTTGTTCCAGTTTTGGGGTGCACGGTAAGGCCGTGATTATACCCGAAGCGGCGGAGCGCAGAACGTTGTGCGCCACCAAAACAAATAAAAGTTTTCCTATGAGCGCACGCTAAGAATGGGTGACCAAGTGCGCAAATTTTCGAACAGATCCAAGAATTTTATTTTCTGGAGCGATGGCCGCGTCATGTGAGCGGTTCAGCCAATGAGCGTGAACCACTCACGTGACATCATGGCCTCGCCTCCCGATGCCTCCTGCCTGCAGTGCAAGTTTCGGGCAGCGCATCGCACGGAGGTAGCGCGCGTGTCCCGCCGCCGGTGGTATAATGAAGGCCTATGAGGAGGAGCGTCCGGATACTTTGTTGAACCTTAGGACCATGAGCAGTCTGTTGGAGTCTGATCTCAGATGATAAGTGCTGACGTGGTAGGGGTGAGGAGCTTGTTCAGATAGGTGGGTAGCTTGCCTAGAAAGTATTTGAATACACAGACCCCCACCAACGCGGCTCGAAACGCGTTGGTGGGGGTCTGTATACCCCGTAATGTAGCTGTATTTTTTTGTGGTTTCCATTAAAATAGTCTTTTTTTATGGGCACACGCTCTCCTGGATTTCATTCAACCTTTTTTTACTTTCCTGAGTATTAGTGCCTGCTTTTTCCTTTTGCTTCGTGTCAAGTCATCCAGAAAAAACGGAAGCACACCCCCTACTGTGAAAGAAGAAACCTGCACAGCCAAAAGGACATTACCAACTCTAACTGTGAGTTATTTTATCACAAGCACATTCTCCATTCTGACATTATATGCTGGGACACTTTATTGTGTGGCCCCTTACTACAGTGCTCGTGGGGGCCCTAGCCCACTAGTCAGATTACAATGGAGCAGTGATTAATACATGATTGTTCTGTGTCCTATGGATTGGCTATCCCTTATCCATTATCCAGGGGCTTTTCATTTCGGGAATCATTATATACATTTATTGAACGTTACAATTTTTGTACTACATATTTTGAGGCTTTTTTTCAGAGCACCACACATTTTTTCCATTTTTCTATGAAAAGTGGAAAGGCAGGGGACACTTTAACTTTCACATGTTATAATGCCTGGCCCCTGGCTTATGGTGCCAGGTAGCTGCCAGGGGCTCACCGTTCCAGTGGTAACCTTTATTGTATAGCCTGGTTACCCCCTTTATCGTATAGCCTGGCACCCCCTTTGGAGGGAAGTATTATCGAAATGGGGGGGTCCCAGAGTTGAAATGAATGCGGTTCAGCTTGGGGAGACCCTCTGCTTCAATCCTGTTTTAAATTTTTTTTTTTTATAAAAAGCGTGTGACTTGCTCCTTCAGAATACTGATTTTCATGTTCAGTTAAAGCCTTAACAAGAAAAAAATGGGTGTATATAGCGCTAAAAAATCTTGTGCAGTGACAATAATGTTATAATGTGATAGTGCACACAATAAAATATAAATATATAATAATAAACTTAGGCTGCCAGGTGATACCAACTCCAAGACAGGTTGGAAAAACAAGACAAATAATAAACAATACAGACCGGCGCCAATTAGTCCAAGGTGATACTAATGTCCAGCACTGAAAGAGTCTCAGAATAGTAGATAGCTGCAGTAGTATCTTCACAGCTTGTCTTCAATGATTGGACTCCATATGTATGTGCATGGGAGAAAAAATAGACAAAGAAAACATATCATAGTGCAGTATGCAAACAACCAAACATGCAGGACAAACAGGACAAGACAAACACTACATAAAACAGGCTCACCCCCTGAAGAAGTGCGCATGCGCACGAAACGCGTTGGGCAGATTTGCATTTTGAGTGTGGCAGAGGACTGGTAGTGACTGCGGGAGCCTTGCAGCCAAGTGAAAGGAAATTCGGCGATTGCACCCGCCTCCTAGCAGCGGATTTCCGGATTGAGCTTGACAGACAGCACCATGAGCTCCACGAGATCCGTCAAGCCGCGTGGTGTGACGTGCTTCTGGTCACGGAGAGAGAGAGATCCCTGGAGGTCTGAGGACTGAAAAAACGGAGCTGCTGCCGGTTACCATCTATCCTTACACCCCTGCTTATGTCCTGTGGCAGTACTGTAAGTAGGATTCCGGTTTTTACCCACCGGATCCCACGTGTGCTACCTCATCATTTTCATTTTAATTGTGTTAATAAATACTTTATTGTAGGATTAGTCAGCCTTGCCTGTTTTATGTAGTGTTTGTCTTGTCCTGTTTGTCCTGCATGTTTGGTTGTTTGCATACTGCACTATGATATGTTTTCTTTGTCTATTTTTTCTCCCATGCACATACATATGGAGTCCAATCATTGAAGACAAGCTGTGAAGATACTACTGCAGCTATCTACTATTCTGAGACTCTTTCAGTGCTGGACATTAGTATCACCTTGGACTAATTGGCGCCGGTCTGTATTGTTTATTATCGGTTAAAGCCTTACTTCACAAATGTAGTAAAGTGCTTTAAAACATTTTTTTGATTTCAACCTTCCCCAGCGATCGCATCTGTCTATCTAAACCTTGTGTCGCCCTGCTCCTTACTTCCCTTCTCCTTTCCCACTCAACCTGTCTTCACCAACCTACTAACACTTCTCTACCTCCTTTGATACCTAACCTACCAAGTCCTACTTCACGTCCCCCTTCACTCCACTTCCAGTCACCACTCCCACTATCTAACTTGCACATTTCTATAGCTTTCTGATTTCCTCACTTCTCCACATTTATTCTTCTTTCTTTCTAGCTCCCTACTTCCTCTCCTCCTTGCTCTCCCCTCTACCACTTCCTTACTACTTGCTGCATCCCTACCCCACTTTAAATTCAAGTCTACTTCCTTACTCCTTCTTATAGTATTGTCTCCTTAAATGTCTCCACTTCGGCTTATTTCCTCTCATCTACTTGCTTTTATCCTCTTACTAACTCCCTCTCTATCACTCACCCTGCCCTTACTCGCTTAATGGTTCTGCCGCTACGGCGCTATACTAATTCCCTTCCTGTATGTCTTTCTATTCTTCCCAGACTCAAAATTCAAAAAGCCCGCGTCGGGCCGGTGAGATGACTAATCCAGGCCTGCGCGGGTCATCCGGCGCATTCTGGACGCCTTGATGGGCTTACGGCTGTCCTTGGTCTTGCTGGTGACGTCATCTGGTCGCGCCGGTGGGAGCTGGTTCCGCGCCACCTCCAAGATGGCGCCGCTCCTTCCGGGGCACAGCTGTGATGCGTATCCGGGGGGCGGCCATTTTGGAAGACGTCTCTCACCAGTGCGGAGGTGCGTGCGCCCGCTCCTGTTTCCCGCTCACCGCTCTCTTCCTGCTACTGTGGATTCCCGCCTTCTAGAGCTGCTTCGCCATCTTGTGTCGGGGGCCGCCATCATCAGAAAGGTAGGCCGCAAATTTTCTCACCAGGGATTCAGTTTCAGCGCAGGTTGCTTGATCACTGGACATCTGTAGTTGGGGTGTCGGGGATCACCGCTCTTTCACTCGGGGGTGAGTTTCTTTATTTGGTGACAGCTTCACCGTGGCCGGGGACCAGACCTCAAGTAGGGGGACGAGAACTGGAGGAGAAGCAAAGAAACACAGGTTGCTGAGGCCATGACACCGAGGGATTAGCCTGATACACTACAGGGGTGAACAAAGCCGGGACAGACTCTGGTTATGCATAGTATATGTTAGGTTTTATTAATTCAAGCTCAGGAAGAGCGAGGCAGGAGTGGGGGGGAGTGACCTGCTTCAAAAATCCGCATGGGCCACGCACTAGGGGGGAGGAGGGTGGATCTCCTGGGCCCTAGTGAAGTCCTTTGGGACTGGACGCGGTGGGTGAGTGAACTTCATCCCAGGTTTCCTCCGGACGGTTGGAGAGGAGTCCAGCTTCCCAAAGGCGGTGATAGAATTCTACTGTCTTTTGTCTTGTCTAGTGTTTGTTGTGTCCCCCCAGGTGTACCTCTTGTGTGCTCCCCCTTGTGTATTGCTGTAGGTGGTGAAGTGAGGTATTGCAGTTCGAGAAGAAGAGGAGGTCGGGATTGTGGTCCAGGTGCATCAATCAAGAACAGATATCGGCAGCAAAGTCATCTCATACTTTTAAATGAGTAAGGAACTCAGGCTAGTATCACATAACATTAAGGGGTTTAACAGCCCGGTTAAACGCAGAATCGCCTTCCGAGATTATAAGCGTAAAGGGGCAGAAATTCTGTTTCTGCAAGAAACACACTTCTCTCAAGACAACTACCCCAAATTCCTGGATAAGGACTACCCGACACACTTTTTGTCTTCCGCGAAAGTCAAAAAAAAAGGGGTGGCCATACTAATTCATAAAAGAATACCGTTCGTACCCGATAGGACTTTCAAAGATAAAGAGGGCAGATTCCTCATAGTAAGAGGTGCAATCCAAGGGTTCCCAATTACTCTAGCAACAATATATGCCCCTAATGAGACGGCCCCCGTTTTTTTCTCTACCTTCTTTGGGAAACTCAACAAAGTGGCCAGAGGTAATATCATTGTCGCTGGAGACTTGAACAGGGCACTACGGGAGGACCTTGACAGATGTTCATCCACTAATATTACACACAGATCTGACATACTAACAATTAAAAAAGGGTTACGTGACTGCCAACTACTCGACATCTGGAGGGAACAACACCAGAGACTGAGAGAATACACCTTCTACTCACACCCACATGACACATATAGCAGGATAGATTACTTCCTTGTATCCAACAGAATGGTCCCTGGGGTCTCTCGCACCGAGATCCATGATATTTCATGGTCAGACCATGCATCTATAGAGCTGCGGTGCACACTAATCCCACTAGACAGACCTAGAGCGAACTGGAAACTAAACAAAATCTTGCTGAAAATCCCAGCCCTACAGGTGGAAATTGGGGAAAAGCTCACACAATACTTCGAGGAGAATGAGGGGAGTGTGGCTACGCACTCCAGACTGTGGGAGGCCCATAAGGCTACCCTCAGGGGGGTCATTATGAATCTGGCCGCTAAACGGAAAAGAGAACGGGAGGGAAAAATTTTGAAGCTAGAGGAACAGCTAGCAGAGCTTTCCTCCCTCCACAAAAAAATAAGAATGCCCACACGTTAACTCAAATACTAGCCACTAAAACTAGTCTTAACCTCCTCCTCTCCGCCCAGGCTGAGAAGGAATTGACCTGGTCCAAGCGGAAATTTTATGAAAAAGCTAACAAGCCTGACACACTACTTGCCAATAAGCTAAAAAAACAAGCTTCCAAACTATCACATTCACGCAATTCGAAACCAAGATGGGGACCTTACCTCCATCCCAGCGAACATAGCAGGGGAATTCAAAAAGTATTACGAAATATTATACAATGGAGATAAGGTAACCCATAATCCGAAAACAAAGGAGGATTTACGGACCTTCTTAATAGAGGCACATTTACCCATTTTGAAGAGATGCGAAAGGGAGGCACTCCAGTCGGACTTCACGATGGAGGAACTCTCTGGGGTCATCAAAGCACTAAAACCGGCTAAAGCCCCAGGGCCAGATGGCTTTTCGAACTTATATTACAATAAATATTTAAAAATTCTAGCCCCCCACATGTTAAAGTTATTCAATGAAATCTTAGCAGGGGCCTCATTCCCAGCACAAATGCTCCAAGCCTCAATATCGGTGATCCATAAACCCGGAAAGGACCCGGCAGACTGTAAGAGCTACCGGCCCATTTCACTGATTAACTTGGACCTCAAAATATACTCTAAACTTATAGCCAACAGGGTGGGTAGTGTTCTTCCCGGGTTAATTCACACGGATCAAGTAGGGTTTATCGGAGGTAGACAAGCGGCAGATAACACCAGGAGAATTATTGACCTAATTGATCTGGCCCAAAAAGAAAAAATTCACTCCATGGTGTTAAGTCTGGACGCTGAAAAAGCCTTCGATAGAATAGATTGGCCCTACCTATCGGAAACACTGAGAGCATTTGGCTTTGAGGGACGCCTCCTGCAGGCCATCCTGGCGTTGTATAAAAACCCAACAGCAAGAGTGAGATATCAAGGTTTCCCCTCAGAACAGTTTGAAATCAAAAGCGGAACACGTCAAGGATGCCCGCTGTCGCCACTACTGTTCGCCTTATGTATAGAGCCTTTGGCGGCACACATCAGAAATAACCCAGATATCTCTGGTATCCCTGTGGGAGACCAAATGCACAAAGCCGCTCTATATGCGGACGATGTCATTCTCACAATAGCCAAATCTCTCACATCTCTCCCAAATGTATTCAACATACTGGGCAAATTTAACCAAATTTCGGGATTTAAGATCAATCAGTCTAAATCAGAAGCCCTCAATATTAATCTACCAAAAGAAGTTGAAAAACTGATTGACCTCAATTTTCAGTTCAAATGGCAACCCTCCGCTATCAAATATTTAGGGGTTTATCTCACAAGGGAGTACAAAACTTTATATAAAGCAAATTTCCCCAAGATCATAAAGACGCTGGGGGAGGATCTCCGAACCTGGATGAAGGGGAGCATCTCATGGATTGGGAGGATACATAGCGTGAAAATGAATCTCCTCCCAAAGATGCTATATCTTTTCCAGAGTCTCCCTATCCCTTTGGTGCAGGCGGACATCCTCTCCCTCCAGTCAAAAATTATAAAATTTATTTGGAACGGGAAAAACCCAAGAATTGCTAAAGGAATATTAAAACGTCCCATTCATCCTGCGGAGGGTGAGCGGTGCCTTGCTTGCAGGCCTACTATAAAGCAGCCCAATTAGGGCAGATTTTCCAATGGCACACAGACCCAAGCCTACGGAGATGGGTTGAGTTGGAGAAGAGATGCTGTGCACCAATTGAAATCCGAAATTTAATCTGGCTACCCAGAGAAGGGGTACGCAAGATGAACAATCCGCTGCAGACCATGGTCAATTCATTATAAGTTTGGGAGGCCACGAAATTCAAATGTAATTTGACTACCAAAACATCATTAATGACACCAATAGTGGGCAACCCAGACTTCGCTCCGGACCTGAATAGCAAAAATTTCTTGATATGGACTCAGAAGGGCTTCTCCCGTCTAAAAGATCTGGAGAGCATAACGACCATACAAACATTTGACCAAATTAAATCCTCTAAGAATATCCCAAACAAATTTTTTAGGTACCTCCAGATCAGAGATTTCTACAATAAAACGCCAATTCGACCGGCGCGAACAAATTTTGAGCAGCTGTGTTCCAGAGATACGGACACAAGGGGACTCACATCTAGAATGTACAGGGAAGTGATCTGCCAGAAGTCGCCCATTGACAATAGACTGAGTTACATGAGACACTGGGAATCAGACCTAGGAGAGACTTTAGAGGACGACGAATGGGACAGAATTATACAGGCGGCGGCGAAAAGCTCAATCTGCACCACATTAAAGGAGAACGCATATAAAGTCCTTATGAGGTGGTATTACACTCCGACGCGCTTAGCGAAATTTGTAAAAGGCTACTCCCCTCTCTGCCCTAAACAGTGTGGGGAAGCAGCTGACCTCCGACATATGTTGTGGTCTTGCACTAAGGGGGCCCCTATTTGGGAACAAATCAGAGATTGGATTCAGCGGATTCTCGATTTGGAGATCCCCCTGGACCCGTGGCTGTTCCTATTGGGCATGCGGATCCAGGGTCTGTCAAATGCGTCGCATAAATTAATCGCGCATTTTGCTACAGCCACAAGATGTGAGATCGCAGCATTATGGAAACAGCAGGAGATACCAATTATCCCTAAGATCAAAAACAGAATTTGGCATGTCTGCCGGATGGAACAATTAACGAGTTTAGTTAATGACTCCGGCACAAATGTTCTAAAGGTCTGGGATCCATGGTTGACCCAGGTAGACATCCCAGGAGTGGACGCCACCTCAATCTTGCACTAATTAAACTAGGTGCGTTCTCCTTTAAGGGCAGATTAGACAACACGACTCAGCGACGCACAGTTAGCAGACCTTCATGTAGTCATAGAATAGGGAAAAACAAATAAAAGAAAGAAACCTCAGAAGAACCTGTCCCAGTTAAAACCCTTAGCTATTGCCTAAAAGGTTGAACAAGAGATATCTAAAAAACTGCACCAGAGCCTGGCAACCTACCACCTCCCTCCCACCCCTAACCTCTTTCCCTGTCCCCTTGTCAAGTTCGTCTGGTCTTGTTTGTAAAGTGTTAAGTGGATGTGTCTTCTAGGCGTCATTACATGTGTTTAACAAAACTGGAAATGTAATAATGGGCTGTGGAACATTGGCTGTATTTGTACTTTCCAATAAAAATTTAAAGTTGAAAAAAAAAAAAAACATTTTTTTATATTGCATTGAGTAATGGAAACCCAGGACAGTGTTGGTGCTAGCTAGATATAAACACTCCAGACATGTACCAATCTTTAAACCCTTGGGTATTTAATGTTGGTACAGATAAGAAGCATGGCTTACTCCAACCCGTTTACCCTGTGGTCAAAATATTAGTACAGCTCAACCCCGTTATAGCGCAATCTGCTATAGCGCGAATCCGCTTTTAATGCTGTCTGAGCGTGGCTCCCGATTTAAAAACATCTCCAAGGTTTTATTTTTATATAATATTCAATGCATTATTGCTAACAGACACACGCTGATACACATATATACACACACCCCTACACCATGCGGGAATTGAACCCATGATCTTTCATATGCTGGTGCAATTCTCTAGCTGCTACACCACAGTATTGGTGTGATGAATCTGACTCTATAAACAAACGTAACATCTACTGCACAGTGCAGTCCATGGGTGATCAGGGTTCAATTCCCGCATGTGTATTATATAAAATGTATTCACTGTTGGGCTGTCATTGATCAGAGAAGGGTCATGTGACCCTCCTGCGCTCAAAAGTCAGTCAAATTGAAAGCTTGGGAGAGCGTATGTAAGCACCTTGGAGCCTGATGAAGTGGAGAGAGCTGCAGATGCCGGGTAAGTCCTCGCAGAACCGTTCTTCCTGATTGCGCCGACCATTTCGCGATCCTGGTTATAACGTGCTCATTATGTGGACCAAGAGCACCGCGTTATAACGGGATTCAGCTGTATTAAGGGTTTCATATTTTTTTTTTTCATTTACAAACCTACTTTACATCCCTATCATTAAAAAATATATATATATATATATATAGATATACACACACACACACACACACACACACACACACACACACACACACACACACACACAGTTAGGTCCGGAAATAATTGGACACTAACAGAATTTTCATAATTTTGGCTCTGTACGCCACCACAATGGATTTGAAATGAAACAACTGAGATGCAATAGAAGTGTAGACTTTCAGCTTTAATTCAAGGGGTTGAACAAAAATATCGTATGAAACGTTTAGGAATTGCAACCATTTTCATACACAGTCCCCTTATTTCAGGGGCTCAAATGTAATTGGACAAATTAACACAATCATAAATAAAATGTTAATTTTTAATACTTTGTCGAGAATCCTTTGCAGGCAATGACTGAAGTCTGGAACGCATGGACATCACCAAACGCTGGGTTTCCTCCTTTGTGATGCTTTGCCAGGCCTTTACTGCAGCTGTCTTCAGTTGTTGTTTGTTCGTGAGTCTTTCTGCATTAAGTTTTGTCTTCAGCAAGTGAAATGCATGCTCGATCGGGTTGAGATCAGGTGATTGACTCGGCCATTGCAGAATATTTCACTTCTTTGCCTTAAAAACATCCTGGGTTTCTTTCGCAGTATGTTTTGGGTCATTGTCCATCTGTAAAGTGAAGCGCCGTCCAATCAACTTCACTGAATTTGGCTGAATCTGAGCAGACAATATATCCCTATACACTTCAGAATTCATCCGGCTGCTTCTGTCTTCGTTCACATCATCAAAAACCACTAGTGACCCAGTGCCATTGTAAACCATGCATGCCCATGCCATCACTGCCTCCACCGTGTTTTTCAGATGATGTGGTACACAGCAACTCTCTTTTTTAGATGTCCTCATTACACAGACTAATGGGGAGTTACATACTGATCTTTTTAGAAAGGACTAGCTGAGAGACCCGGCGTTGCCCGGGATGTAATGTTCCCGTTCCTCTCTCTCCTCCCCCCTCTCTCTGTTTGTCCCCCATTCACATCAATCCAGTCCCCCCCCCTCCCTCCCTCCTTTACAGCTTCATGTAGCGTGTGTGCGTCAGTCACTGTGTGTTTGCTCGCGCGTCAGTGAGTCTGAGGCAGAAACACAAACACACACAGACTGACTGACGCACACACAGTCAGTGTGTGCCTCAGTCAGTGTGTGCGTGCGTCAGTCAGGCTTTGTGTGCGCGTCAGTCAGTGTGTGCGTGCGTGCGTGCGGCAGTCAGTCAGTGTGTGCGCGCGGGGCGTCAAAGGCAGGGGGGGGCATCAAAGGGAGGGGGGGGGCGTCAAAGGGAGGGGGGGGGCGTCAAAGGGAGGGGGGGGGGCGTCAAAGTGAGGGGGGGGGGGGGGCGTCAAAGTGAGGGGGGGGGGCGTCAAAGTGAGGGGGGGGGGCGTCAAGGAGGGGGGGGGGGCGTCAAAGGGAGGGGGGGGGCGTCAAAGGGAGGGGGGGGGCGTCAAAGGAGGGGGGGGGCGTCAAAGGGAGGGGGGGGGCGTCAAAGGGAGGGGGGGGGCGTCAAAGGGAGGGGGGGGGCGTCAAAGGGAGGGGGGGGCGTCAAAGGGAGGGGGGGGCGTCAAAGGGAGGGGGGGGCGTCAAAGGGAGGGGGGGCGTCAAAGGGAGGGGGGGGCGTCAAAGGGAGGGGGGGGCGTCAAAGGGAGGGGGGGGGGCGTCAAGGGAGGGGGGGGCGTCAAAGGGAGGGGGGGCGTCAAAGGGAGGGGGGGGCGCGTCAAAGGGAGGGGGGGGCGTCAAAGGGAGGGGGGGGCGTCAAAGGGAGAGGGGGGGGCGTCAAAGGGAGAGGGGGGGGCGTCAAAGGGAGAGGGGGGGGCATCAAAGGGAGGGGGGGCGTCAAAGGGAGTGGGGGGGCGTCAAAGGGAGGGGGGGGGCGTCAAGGGAGGGGGGGGGCGTCAAAGGGAGGGGGGGGGGTCAAAGGGAGGGGGGGCGTCAAGGGAGGGGGGGGGCGTCAAAGGGAGGGGGGGGGGGCGTCAAAGGGAGGGGGGGGGGCGCCTCAAAGGCATGGATTCCTCCCCCTGCATTTCCTGCAGTGGACAGGAGGGGGGGGGCAGTGGACAGGAGGGGGGGGGGCAGTGGACAGGAGGGGGGGGGGGGGCAGTGGACAGGAGGGGGGGGGGCAGTGGACAGGAGGGGGGGCAGTGGACAGGAGGGAGGGGGCAGTGGACAGGAGGGGGGGGCAGTGGACAGGAGGGGGGGGGGGCAGTGGACAGGAGGGGGGGGCAGTGGACAGGAGGGGGGGGCAGTGGACAGGAGGGGGGGGCAGTGGACAGGAGGGGGGGGGCAGTGGACAGGAGGGGGGGGGGCAGTGGACAGGAGGGGGGGGGGGCAGTGGACAGGAGGGGGGGGGGGGCAGTGGACAGGAGGGGGGGGGCAGTGGACAGGAGGGGGGGGGCAGTGGACAGGAGGGGGGGGGGGCAGTGGACAGGAGGGGGGGGCAGTGGACAGGAGGGGGGGGGCAGTGGACAGGAGGGGGGGGCAGTGGACCGGAGGGGGGGGCAGTGGACAGGAGGGGGGGGCAGTGGACAGGAGGGGGGGGCAGTGGACAGGAGGGAGGGGGCAGTGGACAGGAGGGGGGGGCAGTGGACAGGAGGGGGGGGGGGGGCAGTGGACAGGAGGGGGGGGCAGTGGACAGGAGGGGGGACAGGAGGGGGGACGCAGTGGACAGGAGGGGGGACGCAGTGGACAGGAGGGGGGACGCAGTGGACAGGAGGGGGGCAGTGGACAGGAGGGGGGGGCAGTGGACAGGAGGGGGGGGCAGTGGACAGGAGGGGGGGGCAGTGGACAGGAGGGGGGGGCAGTGGACAGGAGGGGGGGGCAGTGGACAGGAGGGGGGGCAGTGGACAGGAGGGGGGGGGCAGTGGACAGGAGGGGGGGGCAGTGGACAGGAGGGGGGACGCAGTGGACAGGAGGGGGGGGCAGTGGACAGGAGGGGGGGGCAGTGGATAGGAGGGGGGGGCAGTGGACAGTGACACACACACACACACACACACACACACACACACACACACACACACACACACACACACACACACACACACACACACACACACCTCAGTTGATGCGCCCTTTCTTTAGTTCCGTTTGGCGCCGGAGGTGGGGAGCGACACCTACCTGTACTTCCGGGCGCCGCCACCGTCTGACTCGGCGCCGCGAGGGAGGAAGGGGGTCCGCCATCTTACGCGCCGCGTGGCAGCTGCGGGAAGCAAGGTGATTTGGAGCGGGGAGAGGTGATTTGGAGCGGGGAGAGGTGATTTGGAGCGGGGAGAGGTGATGCCGCTGAGGAGGGGGAAGAGGTGATGCCGCTGGGGAGGGGGAAGAGGTGATGCCGCTGGGGAGGGGAAGAGGTGATGCCGCTGGGGAGGGGGAAGAGGTGATGCCGCTGGGGAGGGGGAAGAGGTGATGCCGCTGGGGAGGGGGAAGAGGTGATGCCGCTGGGGAGGGGGAAGAGGTGATGCCGCTGGGGAGGGGGAAGAGGTGATGCCGCTGGGGAGGGGGAAGAGGTGATGCGCTGGGGAGGGGGAAGAGGTGATGCCGCTGGGGAGGGGGAAGAGGTGATGCCGCTGGGGAGGGGGAAGAGGTGATGCCGCTGGGGAGGGGGAAGAGGTGATGCCGCTGGGGAGGGGGAAGAGGTGATGCCGCTGGGGAGGGGGAAGAGGTGATGCCGCTGGGGAGGGGGAAGAGGTGATGCCGCTGGGGAAGGGGAAGAGGTGATGCCGCTGGGGAGGGGGAAGAGGTGATGCCGCTGGGGAGGGGGAAGAGGTGATGCCGCTGGTGAGGGGGAAGAGGTGATGCCTCTGGGGAGGGGGAAGAGGTGATGCCGCTGGGGAGGGGGAAGAGGTGATGCCGCTGGGGAGGGGGAAAAGGTGATTTGGAGAGGGGAGAGAGAGGTGTGTGTGTGTGTGTGTGTGTGTGTGTGTGTGTGTGTGTGTGTGTGTGTGTGTGTGTGTGTGTGTGTGTGTGTGTGTGTTAGTTATTTTTTTGGCCCGTCACTCCGCCTCAGGCCAATGAGAGGTGTGGGGGGCGGGCCAAGGGGGTGGTGTGAGTGTGTGAGGCCAATGAGAGGTGTGCGGGGGCGGGCGGGCCAAGGGACCAATGAGATTCCCGCTAGGGACACCGGACATCCAGCAGGCAGGCATGCATGCATGCAGGCAGGCAGGCAAACATACAGTGCTTTCACTAATATAGTATAAGAAGATACATACAGAAATGCCATTTTAAGGGCAGATAACCATCATCCTCCTTCTCTTATTGATGCATTACCTTTTTCACAGAAAGTCCGGGTCTGCAAAATCACGAGCAGGAAGGATAATATTGAACCAGCTATTGGAGAACTACGTAGTAGATTCCTGGCTAGGGGATATCCTCCTGCTGTGTTAGACCGGGCACTGGATAAAGAGGTAAGTGCTACCAAAAATAAGAAGGAGGACAGGCTTGTATTTACCACTACGTACAGTCATAAGCGAAGCAGAGGAAAAGACCTCCCAGCCCGACGCTACAAGCCTGGTAGACAGCGTGTATCACGCGCAGGCTGTATTAACCCCCAGCACATCGGAGACCAACCATGTAGGAATAAGCACTGTAGCTGTGATGAATCCTTGATCACATTGAACGGGAAAACACTGGACACGATGGGCCCTTGGTCCCTCTAAGGATTCATTTTGCTGGGGGTTAATACAGCATGCGCGTGATACACGCTATCTACCAGGATTGTAACATTGGGCTGGGAGGTCTTGTCCTCTGCTTCGCATATTGCTGGTTTGGCCACGGCTGCTCAGCCTGGAATTAAGACTTTCATTATTGACATTATAAGAAGAGGCTTATACCCCGTGAATATGTATGTAATCACTTAATTGGTGATTTGAGAACTGGAGTGCTATCGTTATTTTTTTTTCTAACCATTTATTTATTTATTTTTTGTGGCATCTATTTATTCACATTTTTTCTTTCTGTGGAACATTTTTTTTTATTTCTCTGGAGTGAGTATTCGTGCTATTCCTATCCTGTGTGTTTTTTATTATGGAAGATTATGTAGAAGTGGAGGATGAGGAAGGGGTTACTGATACCTATGCCTTTAACTGTGGAGACACTCACCGTCAGAGGAGGGCAGAGTCAGTTTTTGATGAAGGTGCTAATTTCATCTGTGAAGAGCCTGCTGACTTAATTACCCACTTCCTTACATTGGAAAAACTGTTATCACAGGACATTAGGTATTGGTGGGACATTACCACTCTTGAGAACTATGCTAGAGTTAAAAGGATTCCGTGAGGCTTACGCTTGAAAAAGGTACCGTCCTTTGGCTTTATTAATAAAGATTTTGAGAATGACTGGAAAGCCATATTAGATCATTGCTCATTTAAGCTAATCAAATTGATCATTAAGTATAAGCTAAATTAAAAAAAAGAAAGTGAGAGCCAATGTGAAAGTCCTACAGGATAAATTGAAAGGTTGCAGAAAAATGGAGAATTTTATTAAATATGACCAAACACTTTTAAGCAACGTGGGTGCTATGGAAAAGTCTCTAATGATTAAGAAACAACAAAAGTTTGATAGGGACAAGATAGACTATGAGAAGCAGCAAGTTTATATATGGCAACGCTACACTACAAACGCACAAAAGCCACAACCAAAATCTGGTTCTAAATATCAGAATAATAAAAAACAAGGTGACTCCAAGAACCCGAATAAATCCATCCTAAAACGCCATGGAAACGCTTCCAGTTTTGAGTCAGATGGTTCTGACTATGAGAGTCGTTCACTAGGCGTTTCCTTTTGTGATGATGATGATAATTGGCGAGTTAGATCTACCTCCCCTGAAACCGACTCTTCACAAAAATCTGTTATGATGCCCTCTCGGAAAGAAGATAAACCTTCATACTCCTTGTTTCAAAAGGAGTCAAAAAACGAAAGAGGACAAGGAGATCATCAAAGAAGAGAAGGGGGAGGGGGATCCGGGGGATCGAGCAAAAGAAAGAAATATGCATAGGAGAAGTTGTGGATAATGTTATCAACATTTCACATAAGACTCTTACAGATGACCAGATTGCGGTTCTAAATAGAGGTTTAAATTTTGCCCCATACCAAGATTTTAATTTATTCAATACCATCATTGATCTCCAAAAATTAATTCGCAAATTGTCTCTTAAAAAATATTTTAATAGAAAAAAGGGACAACAGAGGTTCCACTATATTCCACTGATAGAGGTCTAGCTGAGAATGTTGATGGTATTGATGTTTCAATGGAGAATTTGGATTTGCATTCATTTCGTGAACAATGTGCTTTATCAGATCTTAGAGATCTTTATGATGAACAAAATCAGGATTTGGAGCCTGAGATCCCTTCCTCATTCAGCTTCTTTGGGCAATTACACTTAGGTCTTAAGAAGAAATCAACCTTTTGCCCTCATATTTTTAACAATCATAATATTAAGACCTTTGAGAAGCTGGTTGAGAGGGATCTCAGGTTATTGGCTAGGGGTATTGTACCCCGGGGGGTTCCCTCTTTAAATAAAACGAATCTGTCAGATATTGACTTCCAGGAGATGATTGCCCTCAGGGAAGATAGGTCTATTACAATCAAAAAGGCTGATAAGGGAGGGGCCATTGTGGTGCCCTCTTCTTCAGATTATCAGGCAGAGGCACTTAGATTACTTGAGGATGTTGAATCTTATACAAAATTGACATGATCCCACATGTGAGTTTTTACACCTTTTGAAAGAGATTCTTGAAGAAGGAAAGGCCCTATTTGTACTTAACACAAAGGAATATGAGTTTCTCTACAATGCCTCACCTATTGTGCCCATCTTCCACCATCTCCCAAAGATCCATAAGTCACTTGTCCGCCCTCCTGGGCGGCCCATTGTGGCCAGTATTGGATCTTTGGGAGATGGGTTATCACGCTACATTGATGGTTTTTTACAGCCACTGGTAAAAAATCTGCCTTCTTTTCTGAGAGATTCTATGGATCTTTTATCCGCTATAAAAAATGTTATGATAGAAAAAATTAAACTAAACATATACTAAGCGCTTAACCTATTAGCCTAACTTAACAATACACGATAATGATGGATAAGTGCTCTAAATGTTGGAATTCCCTTACAAAGATACAACAATAAACTAGTGAATTCTACAGACTAATATAACAAACTGAGAAGACGGCTGCCTAAGGATTGAAAAACCACAAACCTATCCACAAGGTAAGTACAACAATAGCTTAAAAACAAAAATAAAACAAACAATGAAAGAAAACAGAAATAGTCCTTGGCGCACTATCTGGTATATAAACCTGCAGAAAAATGAAGTCCAAAGATCTTGGTAGTGAGGATTGTTGGTCCGGAATCCAATCGTACTCAAAGTCCTCTGAGGTGGTGGAATCAGATTTGTGCGAATGATGCTTTAATGCATGCCAGACCAATATGATTGGGTTCAAAGCAGGATCTTAATGAATGTTGCAGATGTGTTTTGGGGTCAATGTCTTGGAAGGACTGGTGACCACTCCAGATGTGAAGTATTCAGAAATGTTACGTTCTTCCCTCTGAGCAATAATGACCTTCTGTATGTACAGTAGACTCTCTAATATGAGGAAAAAGCCTTAATGGACTGGTCATGCACAGCTGCATCTAAAGACTTAGTAAACAATTATTTGGAAGTCTGACTCCTCCTCCCTGTCAGACTTCCAAATAATTGTTTACTAAGTCTTTAGATGCAGCTGTGCATGACCAGTCCATTAAGGCTTTTTCCTCATATTAGAGAGTCTACATACAGAAGGTCATTATTGCTCAGAGGGAAGAACGTAACATTTCTGAATACTTCACATCTGGAGTGGTCACCAGTCCTTCCAAGACATTGACCCCAAAACACATCTGCAACATTCATTAAGATCCAGCTTTGAACCCAATCATATTGGTCTGGCATGCATTAAAGCATCATTCGCACAAATCTGATTCCACCACCTCAGAGGACTTTGAGTACGATTGGATTCCGGACCAACAATCCTCACTACCAAGATCTTTGGACTTCATTTTTCTGTCAGGTTTATATACCAGATAGTGCGCCAAGGACTATTTCTGTTTTCTTTCGTTATTTATTTTATTTTTGTTTTTAAGATATAAAAAATGTTAGTTGGAAAAAGACTTTTAGATGGGTGACATTGGACGTGATGTCACTTTACTCAATCATAGATCACGAGCAAGGGATTCGAGCAGTGGAATTTTTTCTTGATGCTTCTACATTGTCCATTTCATTACGTGCCTTTCTTTTGGATTCTATTATGTTTCTGCTCACCCATAATTATTTTTCTTTTGATGCACAATTTTATCTTCAGACACGGGGTACTGCTATGGGGACGTCATTTGCCCCCTCTTATGCTAATTTGTTTGTGGGTCTTTGGGAATCCACACACATTTTCGGTGCTGATAATTCTTTTCGTCATCAGATTATTTTCTATAAACGGTATATTGACGATTTGATTATGATTTGGGATGGGGATTTATTATCACTGCATGCCTTTATTCATACACTTAATACTAATTCTTTAAATCTTAAATTTACTTATGAAGAACACATGAATCACATCAATTATTTAGACATTACTTTATTTATTGACACGACAGGCACTATTCAAACGGACATTTTTAGAAAGCCTCATTCACGTAATACTTTATTGGAAGCAGACAGCAGTCATTCTAAATCATTCATTCGAAGTATACCCAAGGCTGAATTCCTTCGACTAAGACGGCTTTGTTCAAATGACGATTTATTTGAGCATCAAGCAGAGGAATTAAAAACTCGATTTGCTCAAAGAAAATATAATCACACTGATATTGAAGCAGCATATCTGTGTGTCAAATCTACAAACAGGATCGATTTGTTATCGAACTCGTCTGTGAAGTTCAAGAAGAAACATGAATTGGATCGAGTGACGTCTGCTCTATTTGTCACCCAGTTTAGTCGCCAGGCTGAACAGATTCGTTCTATCATTTATAAACATTGGGGGACCCTCACTCTTGATAAGGACCTACATAGTTCAGTTAACCAGGGTCCAGCCATTACTTTTAGGAAATCCAAATCCTTATCTGACTATCTTTCTCCAAGATTGTTTGACTCTAAGAAGTCTAACAAATCTGTTTAAAATAAAAGGTTTTTTTAAATGTGGAAAATGTTGCGTTTGCTGCTATGCGAAACCAATTAAGTCTATTAAGACTATTTATTCTAAAAAGAACTATAGGATCCCATCCTTTATTAATTGTGACTCACAATTTGTCATATACTTTCTTACCTGTGGCTGTGGCCAAGGGTACGTGGGCTGCACTATACGCCCTGTTAAAAACAGAATCATGGAGCATATACGTTCCATTAAAAGAAAAGATTTCATGTTACCAGTTTCAAAACATTTTACTGACTGTCCTTCAGGAGGTCTATCAAATGTTCATTTTTCTGCTGTAGAACTGGTGCCCATGCCCATGAGAGGGGGTGATAGATTAAAGCTCCTCAACCAGCGGGAGATGTTTTGGATCCATTCTTTGGATACATTATCCCCTGCAGGAATTAATACAGAATGGGATCTAGAAAAGGTGAAGGGAAACACAAAATGGATGTGCCCCCTAAAAGAATTCACTTAAATGCACACCATAACAGTGTAAAAATTAACTTTTAATAAATTTACTTAAAACATATATTACCAAAGTAATGTGTAATGTGAATTAAAAATATATTAAATCAACGCTATCAGGCAACCTTGTCGTCAGTTATAAGTTCATACTATCCCATTTAACCACTTAATAATGGTGGGATATGGAGGACACAGATTGCTAGGAGTCAGGGTGTTAACCCCTCTGGAGCAACGGTGAGACCCAATAATGGAAGTGTATAGATGTACACAAGTGAGTGGCCAATGGGTTAAATGTCCAGCTACCTTGCTAGATCAGCCAGCACTGCGCATTATAATGGAGACTTTAGTGTGTTAAAATAAGAGTGCTAGAGTGATAAAGCTGGCAAATGCAGTGATAATGGTAGTACATACACTGCTTGTCCGGGATGGGAAGGGAGCGAAGATAGCAGGGATACACCATGAAAAATAAAAAATAAATGCATACAATAGTGTAATAAGTTCTTTTCAATCTGGATAAAACATGTATGTCTTGGCTCTATAGCAATGCCTACTTACAGTAGGTCAAAAGGTAAAAAGCATTGATCTACACAGCAGGTAGAAAGGTGTCAGGATCTTCAGGAACAACAGCCCAGGTTTACAGCATAAGAAATCAGCACCTCAGCTCAGACGTCAGTAGATGTGAGTGGATCAGAGACATGCAAAAGAAAGGCAGACCATAGTGTCGATCGTGCATAAAATTTATATAAACAAACAACAAATTTTAGGAATTGTACTCACATTGTGTACATAATCATAGTTCACATAAGGCTTTACTTGAGGCAAATGGAGTGCTGGTTCAGTGTGGAGCAGCTCACCGGGGATCTTCTCCTTAGACTCACAACAGACCGGGTGGGAGATGGCGTCTGACGTCACATCCGCTGTTGGGGTGACGGCATCCGGTCTTGGAGGCAAACGGTGGGGGAACTCAGCAACTCTGAAGCCTTCAGTAGAAAGAGCAGCTGCAGCAATGAAAGTGGCTCTACGCGTTTCGTCGTACTAGACAACTTCCTCAGGAGCATTCATTGAGGAGAAGATCCCCGGTGAGCTGCTCCACACTGAACCAGCACTCCATTTGCCTCAAGTAAAGCCTTATGTGAACTATGATTATGTACACAATGTGAGTACAATTCCTAAAATTTGTTGTTTGTTTATATAAATTTTATGCACGATCGACACTATGGTCTGCCTTTCTTTTGCATGTCTCTGATCCACTCACATCTACTGACGTCTGAGCTGAGGTGCTGATTTCTTATGCTGTAAACCTGGGCTGTTGTTCCTGAAGATCCTGACACCTTTCTACCTGCTGTGTAGATCAATGCTTTTTACCTTTTGACCTGCTGTAAGTAGGCATTGCTATAGAGCCAAGACATACATGTTTTATCCAGATTGAAAAGAACTTATTACACTATTGTATGCATTTATTTTTTATTTTTCATGGTGTATCCCTGCTATCTTCGCTCCCTTCCCATCCCGGACAAGCTACTATTGAAAGGAATCTGTACACATTCCTGGAAGGTTGAGAATTTGATCAGTGATCACCTTGACACATTTTATTTTGAATTTTAATTTTGTGCACTATTTTATCACAGATTGGGTGTGGTTAGCGCCGGTAACAAATCACTTTAAGTTCACTTAGTACATACACTGCAGCATAGACCTGCCAGACACGGCAGTGCTGTGCAAGGAAAGCAGGCACACTCACTATAAAATTAAAGGATTAAATAAATAACTAACTAATGGGATCAACACAGTTAGAGCCAGGAGACTGCTGACACTACATTAAAACAGCTCCAAGTAGGAGACTGACAACATTGCGCGTCCAACGCGCGTTTCCCTCCAGCAAAGGAGCTTCTTCAGGGACAAATTTTAAATCTAAAACATTTTTCATGAACATTTTGTATGAGTATTCTTGCTATGCTTCCGTCTCACGATGATAATAATGATTGTCTGTTTATTAAGTTATTTATTATTGTCATTTTTTTCTGCTTTCTAGTGATCAAATAAGATATATATTTATTAATGAATTCAATTGTCCTACATTTTCTTTTGGCATCTATTCTTCTTTATTATTTATTATTTGTTTTCCTTTTTCTAACTATATATTTACTTTTTTCTAGAATAATATTGTGTTTTACATATGTCCTTTAAACCATATCTATTGTGTCTAGGCGTTTGATGATATACCATTCATATGCCATCTTATGATATTAAAATTAACAAATCAATGGGTTAAATATACATTGAATATTCACTATAGATTTGGACATGTGTATGTTTATGTTTCCACAGTTGATATATATGTGTTATTGATATTTCTTTTGTATGTGATTGGTCTTTTTTATTAATTTTTTACCTGTTTATTCCCTCTATGTGGATCTCTTCCCTCTGAGCATTACGCCCCTTTCCTGTGTTTCATTTCACAGGGAATTTGTGTCCTGGGGGTTTGTGTTTACCTGGACACAGGTGGGCGGTGCTTTTGAGGGTGTAAACCATATAAGAGTTTGATTAAGACCAGTGAAACTACTCTTTGATAAAGCGCACCATGCGAGAGGTTTCTCTTTTTAATTAGTTATGTCCCAATAAATAATTTGTTATTTTTTCTATTAGCCTCCAGTTCTCGTTTTTTCATAGTTGTGATCCAAGTCTTTTCCTTCCTGCTTACTACGTACAGTCAAGCTGGTGGTTTTATTAAATCTACCAGTCTTAAACACTGGCATATTCTGCAAAATGATGATATATTATCTGAAAGTTGCTGTGTACCACCAATGGTGGCATTCAAAAGAGGGAGGAATCTGGCGGATAGCCTGATACATGCAGATAATGAGGGTAACTACAGAACTCCTCATTTTCTGGAGGGTGGCAGACCGGGTAACTTTAGATGCATGAGCTGCTCGGTCTGTAACAGTCTGACTACCGGTAGTCAATTCAGTCACCCCCCAAAGCGGGAGAATCATAAAAATTAAAAATAGACGCCCCACAGCGTGTGCTCCGCTGCTACAGAGACTGGAACAGTGAAAGACATTATTGCTTGGCACGGCGAATTGGCTGTACTGCTGTTCAGCTGAACTGGAGACCTCCTAAGTACTACCTTGAGGCTGAGGGCTGTACTAACAGCTAACCGATTGGAAGACCACCCAGGCCCTACCCCCGAGGCTGAGGGATTGAGAAGGAGAGAGCCACGACATCTCTATTGGCGTCCGTTGGTGCTTGGGTAACATTAACCCTGAAATGATTGTTTTTTCTATCTAAATGTACGCTTAATACTCACCTTTATTTTGTGGTTACTAATATAATTTTTAATGCACTATGAGCGTTGTGCGCTGTGTTTTTTTGTATTTCTGTTTGCTATTAGGGGGTATTTGAGCCATCCCTGGTGCCACAGCTGCAGACGTTCCATATACTCTACGTGTTTAAAGGTCACCTCTTTTTGTACATCACTATATCACCTCACTTTTATTGATTGTAGTAGCGCACTATATCTTTTCACATTTTCTCACTCCAGATAGGGAGACTTTCTTATTGAGACGTGAAGCATTCTGGATACATGCTTTAAATACCAGCAACGGTATGGGTCTTAATGAGCAACAGAATTTAAAATGCTTCCTTAATAGAAGGTAATTTTTTGTCTTTCTACAGGCATATTTGATCTTGCACCATCCATGGACTCTGCACTTACCTATTGGGAAAATTATCCTTTTTGTGTGTTTTTTTTCCCTTCCCTCCCTCCCCCCCCACCCCCTGGCTGTGTGTACCCATTTCTGACTAGGTATACACACTAGTATATTCTAAATACTGATGTACTGCATATTCTTATGTGGCATTTCACGGTAACTTTGCAGGATTATACTGATGTCATCAGCAGTATACAGTCACATGTTTTTAATAGTATATTGCTGTATTAGTTTTGTGCACATATGCTTTATGAATATTTTGGTGTGTGGTTTATTTACACTTTCAGGGTGATTTATAGGAGTGTGTCACTCCTCCCTGCTCTGACACTGATCCCATGGCGACGGATACATCTTTGTCCAGCCCTGTGAGTACAGTCTTGATTGGTGCACACCCCCCCCTTCCCCCCGACGGGCGGGTCACGCTGACGTCATCATGGGGGAGTGTTCAGTCTGGGGAGAGGTGTGGCTGTGGCTGCATTCCTCCAAGACAGCTCTATGCTGTATTGCCAGGGATTTAGACCTAGACGTCTGACGTCACTAGGGGGCGCCATATGGTAGCTCTGACATCACTAGGGGGCGCCATATGGTAGCTCTGACGTCACTAGGGGGCGTCAACAT
This sequence comes from Ascaphus truei, assembly GCF_040206685.1. Lineage (NCBI taxonomy): Eukaryota > Metazoa > Chordata > Amphibia > Anura > Ascaphidae > Ascaphus > Ascaphus truei. The sequence continues at coordinate 72,083 of NW_027457225.1, read as the reverse complement.
CCTGGTTATGTGGCAGAGCGGGGAGAGTATCAGGGGGGTGGTATATATTGTGACTGTTTTCTTGTGTTTGGTAGCCTTCACCTTGAGAAAGGCAGTATTAGACTGCCGAAACGTTGGACTTTATGGCATATTAAACCTCCTTTGAGTAAGACCGTGTGCCTGCTTCTTCTTCTTTGTCCGGCTACAGGAAGGGTCAGGAGACAGGGAGGACAGAAGCAGGAGAAACCCATCTGACTCCGGCCTTGCCTGTCCCTACGAATACAAACATACAACCCCTCACTGAATAACATAGCCCTAATCCCATGTAATAATCCTGGGTGTAAACAAAATAATGGTTTTATGAATATTGTAATGGTTTATTAGGGACCTAGGAGGTGGCTAGTGGTGCTGTTATGTGTATTTTTGTTTATTGTGGGTAGTGGGGGTGGATGAACGGGGTATTGGCCCCAAGGATGGGTGTTTAGGCCTATCGGGTGGGGGGGGTAGCGGGAGGGGTTAACCCCTTCATTACCTTAGCGGTATTAACCACGAAGTTAAAGAAGAGGTTAAGTCATCCTGCAACCCCCTGGCAAGGCCTAAACACCCACCCAGGGCCAAATACCACCTTCACCCACCCCCGCTACCCACAATAAGCCTGGCACGGGTGTATAACCCCTTCATTGCCTTGGCGGTAATGAAGTTGCCTGTAAATGCATTTTTTATGCATCGGATTCATGCCGGGGGTCTCTGGTGCTGATATTAATGGATATCAGCTCTGGGACACATGCATGTTATTTTCATCGCAGCTTCACCCCACCTTCTTGCCAACTTTTGTGGCGGGACAATTTGGAGAAGAAACAGCAATTTTAAAGTGGCGATCAGCCGCAATAAGCTGATCAGGGCTTATAGAATTGAGCGTGTTTGAAAAACTGGCGATCAGTGCTGAAAAGTGGCTTATCACCGCGCGTCTGCCGATTTTATTTATTTATTTATTTTCCGGCAAAAAAACCCCGGTTATTTTTGCTCTAATCGCCAGCTTCTCTGGGCTTTCTGAATCGCTGTAGGCTTTTTTGGCTATAAACTGGTGATAAGTGGCTTATCGCTGCTTACTGCATGAGGGCCTTAGGGAGGATTTGTTCCTGTAAAGTACACCTAGTTTGGCATAGGATTTGGATGTCAGGGTATCAATGTGCATCCCAAATGTTAAATGGGAGTTGAACTATATGCCCAGATATTTCAAACAAGTAACAGGGGCTAGGATGGTATTAGAGCTGGTTTTTATCTGAAGCTCTGTCATTGGCAGCTTTAGCAATTTAGCTCTGGTCCCAAATACCATTGTTACAGTCTTGTCAGTGTTTAAAATCAGTTTGTTTTGGGAAATCCAGTTTCAAGTCTCAAAAAATCAGATTGAAGTATGTGTTCAAGGTCAGAGAGGCGAGGGCTGCGTGCATATAGGATCAGATCCAAGGCCTCTCACAATAACCTGTTAGGAATATTATTTTCTCATCTATCCGACATAAGTATAAAATATACTCTACCAAGACCCCTAATACAGAGTTACCCACCTTATACGGGAGCAGCTGCCAGACGAGTACAGTAAATGTATCTTATTTCTTTTACCACTGGAGGGCAGCGTGGAGTTGCAAGGAGTGGCGCCCGTAAGGACGACGTGCCAGTTAGGCGGAAGGAGACGCGCGCACACACTTTTATGTGAAACGGATATTTTTGGGGAGGGATTTAGTAGTCTGAGTGAGAAAATTGATATTTTGTCACAATGGAAAAATGGAAAAATTAACCATTTAAATATGCACAGATTTTATCCCACGTTTGGAAATTAGGGATGTTGCCTAAAAGTCTGAGAATGCATTAAGTGCCACCCACGGGCTTTAATGAAGCAGCATTTGTGGGATAAAGGGAACAGCATCCTGTATAAAGGTATTTTGGGCTCGATATAAATAATTGAAGCCAAAAACTAATATTAAGTAAATTGAGAATGGAAAAATATTCAGCACAAACGTACAGAATGTGATATTCTGAGAGATCTTACAGATGTTATCAAATCCCACAATGAATATATAGAAAATGTCTGTATAGAACGAGTCAAACAAGAATATGCCAATAAAACGTTTAATTGGGAGATACAGGGGCCACAATTCAGGTCAGTTAGCTGGAAGAAGGGAAGCCGGTCAGCCAGAAGAGCAGGTCCTCCGGTCAGCCAGAAGAGCAGGTCAGCCGGTCAGCTCTGAGATCAGCATTACTTATATCCCCTAAACGTTGTCCCCTGCATGTAATGCGCAGAACAGCCTGCACTGCATATACTGTACATGAGATACTTAACCCTTTCTTTTCGCTCGACTCTAATCTGAATGATTTGCTAATTGGTTTGTAATTAGAGAGATATTTGTAGCAGAATCCCATGTATGTTTTTTTTACCTTTTTAGATACCGTTTTGTGTAATAAAAGATATGAGATCAGAGGGGCTTCCTGTTTGCACTCGTGTTTTGGCAGAAGTGTATATGTGACCCTATAAATCTCCCTCACACCCGGCTTGGCAGCGTGACACTAGTGCAATGACCTGGGGAAGAATCACTGAGCTGTTAGCAATAGATACAACGGATAGAAAAGACACTACACATAGGTTGGATTAAAGAGAGTATTTTATTGAAATAATGAATCTCTTTGCTGGTAGGGGCCTGCAGCACATTGCAGAGCAATATAGTAACACGCAGAGCAATGCACTGCAGGCCCCTCCGGCAGCAAAGGAGTGAAGACCAATGCAGGGTGTATAAAGATCTCACTGATAATTCATGCACAAAGGGCAATTTGTTGCTGTGATCCAGAGGAAGGCGAAACATAACCCCTGCTGTGCAATGGGGGAAAAAAATTCCTTCCTGACCCCATTAAATGGCGATCGGAGGGTCCCTGGATCACTGCGCAGTGAGATCAGATGGAGCAGCACAGATCAGCGTTGTTATACACAGGGGCACACTCAGTATATAGAGATGTGGGTGATGGGGCCCTTGTGCCCCTGTGTATAACTCACCTGCTCCCCCATCCCCCTGCATATCTATCCCATTCACCCCTTTTCCTCCCGCATACCTCGCAGGGCCGGCCGGCCATTAGGCGGTCGCCTAGCGCGCAAAGGTCCTAGGGGCGCATTAATAATCATTATTATTTTTTTTCTTATTATTTCTAATTTATTTATCTTTTTTTTAAAATTATTATTCTTTTTTTTTATCCAGTATTTTGGCGCCCTTTTGTTTTTATTTTGCGTCGCGCTGGGGTGCGGTCGCACCCCCTGCAGTCCCGATAGCTACGCCACTGTTTATTTTATTATTTTATTTATCTTGTTATTTTTTATACAACTGGGGCACAAATTTTAAGTTTCGCCTCGGGCGCATGAAACCCGTGCTCCGGCCCTGCTCCTTGTTCTCTCTCACCCTCTCACGCCCAATATCCCTATCTCCCTCTAGTACCTGCCCCTCCCGCAGCCTTCCTGATCTTATCTGCCTCTCCTGCGGTCAAACCAACTTCTCAGGGCCCCTAGAATACCCCTGTATCTACGCCCTGGCTCCTCTGCTACCTGCTCCCGGCTTCTTCTCCGCCTAAAAAAGGTCAAGCAGCAGATCTGTCCGCACCTCTCGTATTCTCCTACCTGCTCCTGGGGTCTTCTCCTCCGCCTAAAAAAGGTGAAGCAGCAGATCCGGCCACACCTGTCGTATGCTCCTTGGTCATCGTACACCACGTCTGCCTCCTCGGCCGCCTTGTAGCCCACCTCATTGTTCCACTTGACGCCCGCTTTTTCGTATGCCTCGTCGTCCGCCTCGTAGCCCGCCTCGTCGTCTGGTGGCACAAAGGGCACCACCTTCGTGCGTGTCCTGACCTGCAGGAGACATGAAGTGTTTGTAACCAGGGACAGTGATACTCTGTATCGCAAGAGCTCCTGTGCCACTTATACCCCCCTCCGCAATACCACGTTATACCGCCCTCCACAGGGCAAATACCCGTTATACCCACCTCCCCAGGCCCAGTACCCAGTTATACAACCCTCCCAAGGCCCAGTACCCTGTTATACACCCCTCCCAAGGCCCAGTACCCTGTTATACGCCCCTCCCCAGGCCCAGTACCCTGTTATACACCCCTCCCCAGGCCCAGTACCCTGTAATACACCCCTCCCCAGGCCCAGTACCTGTTATACCCACCTCACCAGGCCCAGTACCCGTTATACCCACCTCACCAGGCCCAGTACCCATTATGTACCCCTCCCCAGAAGGTCATATTTCTATTTATCAAAAATACATTGAGTAACCTCTGGTTTTCAGGCATGTCCTAGGGGAGTTATCACAGAGACACAGAAACGTCGCTGAGTTTGGTGAGTAACTCCCTTAACCTCTCAGCAGTTGAATTCCCCATTAGGCGCTTAACACGTTAAAAACAAGCGTTGCTATTTCTCTGCATGAAGTTGCAGGTAATTGGAAGAGTTACACAGTGACGGCTATTTCATCACTCACCTTCTTCTCCCGAAACGGTCTTTTCTGTCTTATTTCCGGCTTCACATCGGATATCCATATCCATTCTTGGCCTCTGATCTGTATGCAAGACAATGCTTTAAGACAGGGTTGCGCAACCTTTTTCCCTGCTCCCCCCTCCCCCCTCCCCACCTTGTCTCCGACGTTCTGATGTAACGACGTCATGTGATATCACGTTGCTATGGCAATGCCACATCATGTGACGCCACGTTGCTGTCGCCAGAAGCCGCCGGAGACAAGGAAAGGGAACTTACAGAGGACTTGCGCGCGATTTCCGGCATTTAATTTAAATGCTGTGGGGAAGAGCGAGGGGCCACTGTAAGCGCCGAGCCCCTCCTCCCAAGAAAATGTCGCGCCCCTCGATTTGCACACCCCTGCTTTAAGAGATATTCTGGGACCCTCCAACTCCTCCATCGGACCCTTCCTCATACTCATATTGACTGACCTTGCAGTGCTCTGCCCTGACTTGCACTGACCTGCTATGATGCCTCTCAAAATACCATGCTAACTCATTCTGAACATACATGTGTCCTTTCTACATGTTACTCAGCTTGTATGGGCCACAGACAGCTTTCCCGGGGTCCAGGACTAGTTTCCACCGGGGACCCTCACCCATGGGTCGGCGACCTTGCGAGAAGCCACCCCCCCCCCAACCTGTTTTCTCTTGCACTGCCATAGACTACAACATTTCGGCCTGCTGGTCTTTTTCAGGTAAAGTGGCTAAACCCACTAAATCCAGCAAAGAAAGGCCAGCAGCCAAAACATTGTAGTCTGTGGCACAATAAATTATCTTTTTTTATTCAAATCTGTGTGCCCTTTTCCATCAATCTTATTGTATACATTGGACGAAATGCCGGTCTTCCCTGAGACTAAGGGGCACTGGTAAAAGCATCACTAATTGTTTTTTTTGGTATGCAGCAAATCCCCATCATTTTTGCGTTCTCTTGCTCTGCCCCAATCTGACACACCACCTTGCTCTCTCACCCCCCTCTTACACTCCCCCATCACCCTTCCCTTCCCCAAAGGTTGTCCTTTAATCAGATCTTACCCAAATTGTCTCCATCTCCCTTGGAAATGTTCTGTCTTTAAGCTGTGTGGCTCCTCTTGATCCGAACTTTCTTAGCTGACCCCTTTAGGTTTCGGCTCCGAGGGTCTAAAAAATAAGCGACTCCGAAAAGATGTGAAATATGCACAAGGGTCCTAAAATATTTATCTAATGGGGCTCTGAGGGGGAGACTTAAATACTAGTTAATATAATCTATTTAACTAACAAATATGATCTATTAAACTAAGAAATATAATGTATCAAACTAAATAAATATCTATTAAACTAATAAATAGAATCTATTGTACTAAGAAATATAATCTATTCAACTAAATAAATATAATCTATTTAAAAACAATACAATAAAAAGCTGGAGAAATGATACGTCAACCAAGCCACAGATTTGATGCCAATGAGCGTTGAACTCCTTGCAGATCCACCGTCAGCTGGTTGTGGCAGAAAGTGGTGACATGCAGTAGAACAGAGTGGTTGAGCTGTAACCACGGCAGTCAGGTCAGAAATCAACACAATATTTTTTGAAATTTAGAATGAGAATGTTCAATATGTCACATTCTGGGCTCAGACCCTGAGCCCTGTCACATGTTAGCAGCTTGTGATAATAGAAGATATCCATATACTGGGATGTGATAAGAGACATGAAGGTCATTTTATACTGGGTCCCATAACCTGCTTTATATGAAGTATCATTTTACACTAATTAGTAGAGATGCTACATTTTGAAAAATAGCGCTTTTGGCGACATTGTTCATTTTCTCTACAAATGATAAATGAAAAAGTTGGATAAAACGTTATATGTGTGTGTGCGCGTGCAATATATATATATATATATATATATATACACATATACATACATACACATATAGTATGTTTATATATATATATCATACTATATGTATATATATTGTCTGTTTTATACACACACTAGCTGAGAGACCCGGCGTTGCCCGGGATGTAAATGCGTAATAGGTAGTATTATTTATAACTCGTGGAACAATAGGTGAGTATTTGTTGTAAAGGTTTCGGGGGGGGGGGGGAGAAAGGGGAGCGGGGGGGGGAGAAAGGGGAGCGGGGGGGGGAGAAAGGGGAGCGGGGGGGGAGAAAGGGGAGCGGGGGGGGGGAGAAAGGGGAGCGGGGGGGGGTGAGAAAGGGGAGCGGGGGGGAGAAAGGGGAGCGGGGGGGGAGAAAGGGGAGCGGGGGGGGGGGGAGAAAGGGGAGCGGGGGGGGAGAAAGGGGAGCAGGGGGGGAGAAAGGGGAGCGGGGGGGGAGAAAGGGGAGCGGGGGGGGGGGGAGAAAGGGGAGCGGGGGGGGGAGAAAGGGGAGCGGGGGGGGGGGAGAAAGGGGAGCGGGGGGGGGGGAGAAAGGGGAGCGGGGGGGGGAGAAAGGGGAGCGGGGGGGGAGAAAGGGGAGCGGGGGGGGGAGAAAGGGGAGCGGGGGGGGAGAAAGGGGAGCGGGGGGGAGAAAGGGGAGCGGGGGGGAGAAAGGGGAGCGGGGGGGGGGGAGAAAGGGGAGCGGGGAGAAAGGGGAGCGGGGGGGGGGAGAAAGGGGAGCGGGGGGGAGAAAGGGGAGCGGGGGGGGAGAAAGGGGAGCGGGGGGGGGGAGAAAGGGGAGCGGGGGGGGGAGAAAGGGGAGCGGAGGGGGGAGAAAGGGGAGCGGGGGGGAGAAAGGGGAGCGGGGGGGGGGAAGGGGAGCGGGGGGGGGAGAAAGGGGAGCGGAGGGGGGAGAAAGGGGAGCGGGGGGGAGAAAGGGGAGCGGGGGGGGGGGAAGGGGAGTGGGGGGGGGAAAGGGGAGTGGGGGGGGGTGGAGAGCGGTGGGCATATGTATTGTCATAATTTATGTTTGGGCATTTCCCCCCCCCCCGTTCCCCGTGACTCCCCCCCCCCGTTCCCTGTGACTCGCGCTCCCCCCCCCGGCGGCCGTTTGGTCCCCCGATGTGCCGTCCTGCTGAGTGAGGCGTGCAGGCGGCTGCAGGAAGCGCCCTGTGTGGGCCTAAGACTCACGCTCCCCCCCCCCCCCGGCGCCCGCTCGATGTGGCGTCTGGCTGAGCGGCGGTAGGAAGCGCCCTGTGTGGGCCTGAGGCTGAGGCGGGACGCGCAGTGGGCCTGAGGCTGAGGCGGGACATGCAGTGGGCCTGAGGCTGAGGCGGGACGCGCAGTGGGCCTGAGGCTGAGGCGGGACGCGCAGTGGGCCTGAGGCTGAGGCGGGACGCGCAGTGGGCCTGAGGCTGAGGCGGGACGCACAGTGACTTACCTGAGCGGGTGGTAGCGCCGGGGAGGTAAGGGAGCGGCTGGGGTAGGAGGGCCGCGCTTCCCGTCCGGAGCCAGTGCAGGATGGCGCACGTGAGGGGGGGGGAGGGGGGCGGACAGAGGGTGTGTGTGTGTGTATAGAGCTGCTGTGTTGTGTGTGTGTGTGTGTGTGTGTGTGTGTGTGTGTGTATAGAGCTGCTGTGTTGTGTGTGTGTGTGTGTATAGAGCTGCTGTGTTGTGTGTGTGTGTGTATAGAGCTGCTGTGTTGTGTGTGTGTGTGTGTGTATAGAGCTGCTGTGTTGTGTGTGTGTGTATAGAGCTGCTGTGTTGTGTGTGTGTGTGTATAGAGCTGCTGTGTTGTGTGTGTGTGTGTGTATAGAGCTGCTGTGTTGTGTGTGTGTGTGTGTGTGTGTGTATAGAGCTGCTGTGTTGTGTGTGTGTGTGTGTATAGAGCTGCTGTGTTGTGTGTGTGTGTGTGTATAGAGCTGCTGTGTTGTGTGTGTGTGTGTGTGTATAGAGCTGCTGTGTTGTGTGTGTGTGTGTGTGTATAGAGCTGCTGTGTTGTGTGTGTGTGTGTGTGTGTATAGAGCTGCTGTGTTGTGTGTGTGTGTGTGTGTGTGTATAGAGCTGCTGTGTTGTGTGTGTGTGTGTGTGTGTGTGTATAGAGCTGCTGTGTTGTGTGTGTGTGTGTGTGTGTGTGTGTGTGTGTGTGTGTGTGTGTGTGTATAGAGCTGCTGTGTTGTGTGTGTGTGTGTGTGTGGGCCGTCACTCCGCCTCAGGCCAATGAGAGGTGTGCGGGGGCGGGCGACCCAAGGGACCAATGAGATTTCCCCTAGGGACACCGGACATCCAGGCAGGCAAACATACAGTGCTTTCACTAATATAGTATAATATATATATATATATATATATATATATATAATCTTCTTCTCTCTGAAGAAGACCGTTTTAGTCGGAACGCGTTGGAGTGAGAGTCTGTGGAGTGGGACCCCTACCCTTTTCCATGACAGGAGGCCTTGGCTATCTGTAAATTGGCCTTTCACACCTACACTTTAATGGTGATGTATTTACATCTTTAATACTCGAGCATTTATTGCCTCCATTTCTGCAATTACTATTTTACAACAACAGCTATCTCCTTACGTTATGTGCACAAATCTGCAGTGTGTGTAGAGGTATATGTGCATGCTTGGATCAGAGCTGCTTGTGTGGAGAGGTATATGAGCATGCTTGGATCAGAGCTGCTTGTGTGTAGAGGTATATGTGCATGCTTGGATCAGAGCTGCTTGTGTGTAGAGGTATATGTGCATGCTTGGATCAGAGCTGCTTGTGTGGAGAGGTATATGTGCATGCTTGGATCAGAGCTGCTTGTGTGTAGAGGTATATGTGCATGCTTGGATCAGAGCTGCTTGTGTGTAGAGGTATATGTGCATGCTTGGATCAGAGCTACTTGTGTGTAGAGGTATATGTGCATGATTGGATCAGAGCTGCTTGTGTGTAGAGGTATATGTGCATGCTTGGATCAGAGCTGCTTGTGTGGAGAGGTATATGTGCATGCTTGGATCAGAGCTGCTTGTGTGTGTAGAGGTATATGTGCATGCTTGGATCAGAGCTGCTTGTGTGTAGAGGTATATGTGCATGCTTGGATCAGAGCTGCTTGTGTGTAGAGGTATATGTGTATGCTTGGATCAGAGCTGCTTGTGTGTAGAGGTATATGTGCATGCTTGGATCAGAGCTGCTTGTGTGTAGAGGTATATGTGCATGCTTGGATCAGAGCTGCTTGTGTGTAGAGGTATATGTGCATGCTTGGATCAGAGCTGCTTGTGTGTAGAGGTATATGCGCATGCTTGGATCAGAGCTGCTTGTGTGGAGAGGTATATGCGCATGATTGGATCAGAGCTGCTTGTGTGTAGAGGTATATGCGCATGCTTGGATCAGAGCTGCTTGTGTGTAGAGGTATATGTGCATGATTGGATCAGAGCTGCTTGTGTGGAGAGGTATATGTGCATGCTTGGATCAGAGTTGCAGTGTGTGTAGAGGTATATGTGCATGCTTGGATCAGAGCTGCTTGTGTGTAGAGGTATATGTGCATGCTTGGATCAGAGCTGCTTGTGTGTAGAGGTATATGTGCATGCTTGGATCAGAGCTGCTTGTGTGTAGAGGTATATGTGCATGCTTGGATCAGAGCTGCAGTGTGTGTAGAGGTATATGTGCATGCTTGGATCAGAGCTGCTTGTGTGTAGAGGTATATGTGCATGCTTGGATCAGAGCTGCTTGTGTGTAGAGGTATATGTGCATGCTTGGATCAGAGCTGCTTGTGTGTAGAGGTATATGTGCATGCTTGGATCAGAGCTGCTTGTGTGGAGAGGTATATGTGCATGCTTGGATCAGAGCTGCTTGTGTGGAGAGGTATATGTGCATGATTGGATCAGAGCTGCTTGTGTGTAGAGGTATATGTGCATGCTTGGATCAGAGCTGCTTGTGTGTAGAGGTATATGTGCATGCTTGGATCAGAGCTGCTTGTGTGGAGAGGTATATGTGCATGCTTGGATCAGAGCTGCTTGTGTGTAGAGGTATATGTGCATGCTTGGATCAGAGCTGCTTGTGTGTGTAGAGGTATATGTGCATGCTTGGATCAGAGCTGCTTGTGTGTAGAGGTATATGTGCATGCTTGGATCAGAGCTGCTTGTGCTGGTGATTACTTTTGCTGTTCTTTGCCTCACGGAATACATGTTTGGTAGATGTGAGTCCCCCTCCTCTTTTATCAATTTTTCTTCCCTTGTTTTTAACCCGCCGTAATACATTTGTATTGTTATCACTTTCTTGGCATGCCCGTGTGCTTCTTCATAAGGATGCTTTTTTCATTGTAATACATATCCATTATCCTTTAGCACCACTGTCCATTGTTATTATATCATAAATCAAGACAGTTTCTGGGCAACAGTGACGCACTGTGTTGATGCGGTATACTTTGTGTCACATATATATATATATATATATATATATATATAATCAAAAAATAAATAGACTATACCGTTCTGTGGCTAACGAAATGCTTTTATTTGTGCGAGCTTTCGAGATACGCTGATCTCTTCTTCTGGCGGTGTTACAATGAATGAAGCAAGCAAAGGGTATACTTAAAAACAGTGTCTCTTGGAATGTTATCTGTGCTTGTCTCTTCTCCCCCCCCCCCTTGTGTGAATGTGATTTATGGCTAGAGGTGTTAAATGGTTCCTGAAAGTTAGTGATGTAAGAGTGTGTGTGTGTGTGTGTGTGTGTGTGTATCTGTGTGAATATAAATGAATGGAGAGCCCACAGTTTATACAGTGCTTTACAAAAGGTGTGTGTGTGGAGTGGGAGTTAATATAAATTGTGTGGGTAGGTGTGGAAATGTGAGAGATTGTAGCAAAACTAAAAGTGTGTGTAGATACTATGTGGTCCCTATTGGTGTATAGGGATGGAAAAACAAGGAGTATTTGTATGTGTAAGAGACAGCTGTGTGTGCATACATATAGCACAGTATGTACAGACATGGCCTTTAGCGCTCATGGGAAGAGAGTTCACTTGTGTCAGTAATGACTCATAAAATTTCGATCTCTGTTTAGGCCACCGCTAAGTGTCCCGAACAGTTGCATATATTTCTATTCGTGCAACCATCTCTATTTCGGTGTTTTAAGATTAACTTTGAGTATGGCAACCCCCAGATCGTCCATCTTATGGACAGAGTCAGAGAAATGTTCGCCGACAGGACTGTCTCTTGTTCCGCGTGTGATGCTGTGCGATACAGGTTCATTCTCTTGTTTAGCCCCTGCCCCGTCTCACCTATGTAGTAGCAGCCCCCTGGACATTTCATGCACATGATGAGGAACACGACATTGCTGGAGGAACAGGTGAACCTTCCTCTGATTTTGTATTCCCGATTCCTGTGTGGTATTTGTATTGTGTCCGCTGTGTAGAGTATTGCGCAGGTTTTGCATCTTGCGTCCTGGCCTGGCATATATATAATTATATATATATATATTCCACAGAAGCAGCCGGCACTCCAGTTGCATGTAGAAAAAATTGGGTGCTTGTCCCATAAAGCAATAATAAACCACACGATTCCGTTTGAAGCACGAGATCAGGAGACAGCACTCTGGTAAGTTTGATCACAAGTTTTTGTACTGAAAAAGACACATAAACCGACGTGTCACGACAGGTCACTCTGCGCGTATTCTGACAGGCCGAGATGGCGTTTGCAGGGAGCTCGGGCGGTGGTAACATCTCTGCGGTGGCGCGGTCCGGATCCCAATACGTTCGCCGCGGAACCCGCTCTGGGCTTCAGTGTAAGTCTCCGTCTCCCCCTGTCAGCCTCAGGCAGCTGTTTAGCTATATTTTTAGCCAATCCAGGATTCCTTTATCCCGTTTTATTGAACACTGTCTTCCTTTTTATTATTTTATATACCGTTTGTCATGTTGTTTATAGATTTAGTTTCATTTAGTTATATTTGATTATTCATGTGGTTTGTGTTCATTGTAACCGAACCCGGATCTGTGACGCATATGTACTGAGGTGGGGTTGGATCCCCTCGGTTATTTCTTGTTTTATTAATAAATAATTTACTATATTTTAATCTCTGGTGCGCATTGTGTGCATTTTTCTTCTTGTCTGCACAGTGCTTCAGATTCTGCATCTGAAAAAATGCCGGTGGATCGGGATGTGAGGTAGGGAAGTGACGTCCGCGCCGGAACGTTATTGCCACGCCTCCAAATATTCATTGCCACGCCCCCAAATCGCGCCCGCTGCATACCCTGCAAAGCCATTAAAAAGCTCAGGCTTCAGCAAGTGTATTGCAGCGTGTGTGCGCCTTCCCTCCGTCTGAAATACTATAGAGCAGGCCTGCACAACTCGTAAAGCGAGAAGGGCCAAAATGCTCCAAGGAAAAAAAATTTGGGCCGCACGGGTAAAATCATCATCATCATCTCTCCTCCAGCACCTCTCATCATCATCCTCATATCTCCCCCAGAACCCCTCACTATCAACCTTTGCGATACTCCCCATCTATCTCTCATACCCCCATCTCTCCCCCTCACCCACACATAATACTCCCTCTCCACAAACACACAATACCCCACTGCACACCACACACATCCCACGCCCCCTGCACCTCACATCCTTCTACCCCCCTGCACCTCACATCACTCTCCCCCCCTGCACCTCACATCACTCTCCCCCCTGCACCTCACACCACTCTCCCCCCCTGCACCTCCCATCTCTCCCCCCTGCACCTCACATCACTCTCCCCCCCTGCACCTCACATCACTCTCCCCCCCTGCACCTCACATCACTCTCCCCCCCTGCAACTCACATCACTCTCCCCCCCTGCAACTCACATCACTCTCCCCCCTGTACCTCCAATCACCCCCCCTGCACCTCCAATCACCCCCCCTACACCTCCAACAACCCTCCCCTGCACCTCCAATAACCCCCCCTGCACATCCAACAACCCTCCCCTGCACCTCCAAAGACCCCCCCTGCACCTCCAATGACCCCCCCTGCACCTCCAATGACCCCCCCTGCACCTCCAATAACCCCCCCTGTACCTCCAATAACCCCACCACACCTCCAATGACCCCCACACCTCCAATCACCCCCCCTGCACCTCAATCACCCCCCCTGCACCTCAATCACCCCCCTGCACCTCCAACCACCCCCCCTGAACCTCCAATCACCCCCCCTGAACCTCCAATGATCCCCCCTGCACCTCCAATCACCCCCCCCTGCACCTCCAATCACCCCCCCCCCCGCTGCACCTCCAATCACCCCCCCTGCACCTCCAATCACCCCCCTCTGCACCTCCAATCACCCCCCTCTGCACCTCCAATCACCCCCCCTGCACCTCCAATCACCCCCCCCTGCACCTCCAATCACCCCTTACACCTCACCTCCCCTGCACCTCACCTCAATGCACCTCACCTCACCCCCGGGACCGCGGGGAATCGCTGCCATTTTTTTTTTTGAAGGTTTTTTTTTTTAAGTTTTTTTTTTTTTAAATCTCATTGCGGGCCGCACAGAGAGGCCGGGCGGGCCGCACAGAGAGGCCGGGCGGGCCGCACAGAGAGGCCGGGCGGGCCGTACAGAGGGGGCCGCACAGAGAGGCGGGGCGGGCCGCACAGAGAGGCGGGGCGGGCCGCACAGAGAGGCGGGGCGGGCCGCACAGAGAGGCGGGGCGGGCCGCACAGAGAGGCGGGGCGGGCCGCACAGAGAGGCCGGGCGGGCCGCACAGAGAGACCGGGCGGGCCGCACAGAGAGGCCGGGCGGGCCGTACAGAGAGGCGGGGCGGGCCGCACAGAGAGGCCGGGCGGGCCGCACAGAGAGGCCGGGCGGGCCGCACAGAGAGGCCGGGCGGGCCGCACAGAGAGGCCGGGCGGGCCTCACAGAGAGGCCGGGCGGGCCGCACAGAGAGGCCGGGCGGGCCGTACAGAGGGGGCCGCACAGAGAGGCGGGGTGGGCCGCACAGAGAGGCGGGGCGGGCCGCACAGAGAGGCCGGGTGGGCCGCACAGAGAGGCGGGGCGGGCCGCACAGAGAGGCCGGGCGGGCCGCACAGAGAGGCCGGGCGGGCCGCACAGAGAGGCCGGGCGGGCCGCACAGAGAGGCCGGGCGGGCCGCACAGAGAGGCCGGGCGGGCCGCACAGAGAGGCCGGGCGGGCCGCACAGAGAGGCCGGGCGGGCCGCATGCGGCCCGCGGCCGTTATGTTGTGCAGGCCTGCTATAGACGCAGCCTTATCGACGCTTACTGAATAGGCCACTGTGTCTCTGTCTCTCTCTGTGTCTCTGTGTCTCTCTGTGTCTCTCTGTGTCTCTCAAATCAAAATCAGCTTTGTTGGCATGACAAAAGAACATTTCAGTATTGCCAAAGCGTGAGTAATAGGGGGTGTGGGACAATGATTACACGAATACTAGGGGGTACGGTTTAATGGTTATACAGTACATTACTTTTGTCTCTCTCTCATTCTCTGTCTCTCTCTCATTCTCTGTCTCTCTCTCATTCTCTGTCTCTCTCTCATTCTCTGTCTCTCTCTCATTCTCTGTGTCTCTCTCTCATTCTCTGTCTCTCTCTCATTCTCTGTGTCTCTCTCTCATTCTCTGTGTCTCTCTCTCATTCTCTGTCTCTCTCTCATTCTCTGTCTCTCTCTCATTCTCTGTGTCTCTCTCATTCTCTGTGTCTCTCTCTCATTCTCTGTCTCTCTCTCATTCTCTGTCTCTCTCTCATTCTCTGTCTCTCTCTCATTCTCTGTCTCTCTCTCATTCTCTGTCTCTCTCTCATTCTCTGTCTCTCTCTCATTCTCTGTCTCTCTCTCTCATCCCTGTATGATAGGTATGTTCCAACTCTATTTTTTGCTCTTCTTTTCCGTTTGAGAGGAGGGAGTCCCTCACCTCTTCAGCCACACACCAGGAACGCTGGATTGCTTACAGACGCTCGGAGAGGCGGATACAGTCGTGGATTGCAGGCACTGATTTATCTGGTAAGTACCGCAAACATGCTTGAACAAGGGCCGTAGACATTTTATTTGATGGTTTAGATTACCATTGTCTGTGGTTGTTAGTTATTGGTATTACAGTTTTTTGATGTTGTTACGAATCAAATACATTTTGAAGTAGTAATCCCCTCCGAACTGGGCATTCCTGGCCAATAATGCCCTGGCTGTAAGAGTTGAAGGGCCCAAGCAAAGCCCCCACCTCTATACACACTAACACTGCAGGGGCATCAGAGTGTCTTATTGTCATGGCAACAGGAGGTGTCACGTGATGTAATTTGTTTAATAAATTATTTTTTAAGGTGTCCCGGTTTTTCATTTTCGAAATCTGGTCACCCTATTCATCAAGCAGAAAAAGTGAAGAAACAATTGTAGTTTTGCTAATGGACGTCATTTTGGCATATCATTAGCTTTGAGGATACCCATTAATATGAAGAAAAGTAACAGCCATTCCCAATGTAGCCCCCCTTCCCTGGGCCAATCGCAGATCGGGCCCCCTCCTCTGTACTAGGGCCTGGCTACGTGTCTGAGTGTGGTGCATACCTGCTGGCAACAGGGGGGCCTGAGTCTCCCGCGATGGTATGGGGGATGATAGGATCAGGTTTCTGGGGTGAATGCCTTCGTCTCATTTAATGGTGCAGCACCTCCATCTCTGAGCCCCAGGAATACGGGTGGAATCCTTCCAGAGAGTCGTCCCCCCCCCCCCCCCCCGGGGATGAGAGATTCCAGTCTCACACTGTATATCTTTAAAAGCAGCCGCAGCTCTTTATTCACAGCAGCAGAATAGCAGCAACAAGACTGTCAATCAGGTACAGGGTGTCTTCCTCCACACAGGACTGCTCTCCCTCAGGATGGTCTCTGTGTCCCTGCCACCACCCCAGGTCAAGGGCACCCAGGGTGGGGCTAGCTCTTCCCTCGCCCCCTAAACAGGGTGAGAGGAATTGGTCCACCTCCCTAAGTAAGGTTGCATCAGCTCTACTCAGAGGCTGATGGCTCCCCTTCTCCAACGGCCAATTGATATAGGCTCTCTCTGTCACCCTGGGCCAGCCAGGTGACAGACTCAGCAGACTCTAACTCTGGACTGAACTCTTAACTCTGACACACACTTCTACTAAATAGGAAGTGCACTGCTCTTTATGATATTGGCAGGCACTGCCCCTGTGTCTCTGCCTTCCACACAGGGTCAGGTACCAATTTCAGGAATGTCCCGTTATTAACGTAAACACAACAGAGTTCCATGGATCTAGCATTAAGACTGTAAGCTCTGCAGGCCAGGGATTTCCTTTCCTATTGTCTGATTTTGTTTGTTGCACTTATTGTACTATAATTCCCTGTACTGTATTGCCTCTCTTATAAAGCGCTATATAAATAAAGATTTCCATACATAATATATCTTAATGCATCTTAAGACACCTTAGAGTTCCCTCTATAAGACACTTTATGGTCCACTCAAGTGAATAGTCTGTAAGGAGTCTAAGGCTGCGTCCATAGAAGGACAAGCAGCGCTGAGGCGTGCGGACGCTCCGCGCTGAGCCCCTGCATCCTCAATGAGGATGCCTTGAGAGGGGGCTCATGCGAGCGTCCGCGGGCGTGCTCAGGCTTTGGAGTTTTCAGCCGAGCGCCAAGCTGTTTTTCAGCGCGCTGTCGGCTGAAAACATCCAATCAGCCTTAAGCAGCGTCAACGTCACGGCGCCGTGACATTGACGTCAGTGCATCGCGGGCGATTGGCCCAGCGACGTCACTGCCCCGCCTCCAACCACCTCCCCCCGGCTCCCTTCGCGCACGCTGGCTCCGTGGAATCGGGCTGACTTAAGCAGGCGAGCCTCAGCGTTAGCGCGCATCCGCTCTCCCCACCCCTCTATGGCCCGGGCCTTAGTTACTGTACAGCATTGTAAAGTGCCTTGCTGGCCTAGTACAATTTAGTAAATATCCTAAACAATGTCGTCTTAGGCAAAATGTTGCTGATCTTTGCTCTAAAAATGACTATGAACTAAAGAGAAATAACAATCTCCCTTGTGAGCACATTCACATGTCTCAGACAGGTCTGCAACCCTGCTTTTCACCATTATCCCATACAGCTTCCACTGCAGCCAGGGACTCTGGGAAATGACATGCAAATGAGCACAGTGTCACCTTTTGCTTCAAATCTATTTTAAATGAAATTAGCCTTGTACTTCTGGTGGAGAGAGTAGGGGTTTGGTGCTTTATACGTTACATATTATTAAATGTTAACATCAAACAAATATTGTCATTATGTTTGGTGCTACTTATTTCTTTTTCATTAGGATTTATTTATTCATCTTTCATTATTATTATTTACTAGCTGAGAGACCCGGCGTTGCCCGGGATGTAAATGCGTAATAGGTAGTATTATTTATAACTCGTGGAACAATAGGTGAGTATTTGTTGTAAAGGTTTCGGGGGGGGGGAGAAAGGGGAGCGGGGGGGGGAGAAAGGGGAGCGGGGGGGGGAGAAAGGGGAGCGGGGGGGAGAAAGGGGAGCGGGGGGGGAGAAAGGGGAGCGGGGGGGGAGAAAGGGGAGCGGGGGGGGGGGAGAAAGGGGAACGGGGGGGGAGAAAGGGGAGCGGGGGGGGGGGAGAAAGGGGAGCGGGGGGGGGGGAGAAAGGGGAGCGGGGGGGGGAGAAAGGGGAGCGGGGGGGGAGAAAGGGGAGCGGGGGGGGAGAAAGGGGAGCGGGGGGGAGAAAGGGGAGCGGGGGGGGGGAGAAAGGGGAGCGGGAGAAAGGGGAGCGGGGGGGGGGAGAAAGGGGAGCGGGGGGGGAGAAAGGGGAGCGGGGGGGGAGAAAGGGGAGCGGGGGGGGAGAAAGGGGAGCGGGGGGGAGAAAGGGGAGCGGGGGGGAGAAAGGGGAGCAGGGGGGGGAGAAAGGGGAGCAGGGGGGGGAGAAAGGGGAGCGGGGGGGGAGAAAGGGGAGCGGGGGGGGGGAGAAAGGGGAGCGGGGGGGGGGGAGAAAGGGGAGCGGGGGAGGGGGAGAAAGGGAGCGGGGGGGGGGAGAAAGGGGAGCGGGGGGGGAGAAAGGGGAGCGGGGGGGGGGAGAAAGGGGAGCGGGGGGGGGAGAAAGGGGAGCGGGGGGGGGGAGAAAGGGGAGCGGGGGGGGGAGAAAGGGGAGCGGGGGGGAGAAAGGGGAGCGGGGGGGGGGAAGGGGAGCGGGGGGGGGGAAGGGGAGCGGGGGGGGGGAAAGGGGAGTGGGGGGGGGGGGAGAAAGGGGAGCGGGGGGGGAGAAAGGGGAGCGGGGGGGGAGAAAGGGGAGCGGGGAGAAAGGGGAGCGGGGGGGGGGGAGAAAGGGGAGCGGGGGGGGGGGAGAAAGGGGAGCGGGGGGGGAGAAAGGGGAGCGGGGGGGAGAAAGGGGAGCGGGGGGGAGAAAGGGGAGCGGGGGGGGGGGGGAAGGGGAGTGGGGGGGGGGAAAGGGGAGTGGGGGGGGGGTGGAGAGCGGTGGGCATATGTATTGTCATAATTTATGTATGGGCATTTCCCCCCCCCCCGTTCCCCGTGACTCCCCCCCCCCCCCCGTTCCCTGTGACTCGCGCTCCCCCCCCGGCGGCCGCTTGGTCCCCCGATGTGCCGTCCTGCTGAGTGAGGCGTGCAGGCGGCTGCAGGAAGCGCCCTGTGTGGGCCTAAGACTCACGCTCCCCCCCCCCCCCCCGGCGCCCGCTCGATGTGGCGTCTGGCTGAGCGGCGGTAGGAAGCGCCCTGTGTGGGCCTGAGGCTGAGGCGGGACGCGCAGTGGGCCTGAGGCTGAGGCGGGACGCGCAGTGGGCCTGAGGCGGGACGCGCAGTGGGCCTGAGGCTGAGGCGGGACGCGCAGTGGGCCTGAGGCTGAGGCGGGACGCGCAGTGGGCCTGAGGCTGAGGCGGGACGCACAGTGACTTACCTGAGCGGGTGGTAGCGCCGGGGAGGTAAGGGAGCGGCTGGGGTAGGAGGGCCGCGCTTCCCGTCCGGAGCCAGTGCAGGATGGCGCACGTGAGGGGGGGGGAGGGGGGCGGACAGAGGGTGTGTGTGTGTGTATAGAGCTGCTGTGTTGTGTGTGTGTGTGTGTGTATAGAGCTGCTGTGTTGTGTGTGTGTGTATAGAGCTGCTGTGTTGTGTGTGTGTGTGTATAGAGCTGCTGTGTTGTGTGTGTGTGTGTGTATAGAGCTGCTGTGTTGTGTGTGTGTGTGTATGTGTGTGTGTGTATAGAGCTGCTGTGTTGTGTGTGTGTGTATAGAGCTGCTGTGTTGTGTGTGTGTGTGTGTGTATAGAGCTGCTGTGTTGTGTGTGTGTGTGTATAGAGCTGCTGTGTTGTGTGTGTGTGTGTGTATAGAGCTGCTGTGTTGTGTGTGTGTGTATAGAGCTGCTGTGTTGTGTGTGTGTGTGTGTGTATAGAGCTGCTGTGTTGTGTGTGTGTGTGTGTGTGTATAGAGCTGCTGTGTTGTGTGTGTGTGTGTATAGAGCTGCTGTGTTGTGTGTGTGTGTGTGTGTATAGAGCTGCTGTGTTGTGTGTGTGTGTGTGTATAGAGCTGCTGTGTTTTGTGTGTGTGTGTGTGTATAGAGCTGCTGTGTTGTGTGTGTGTGTGTGTGTGTATAGAGCTGCTGTGTTGTGTGTGTGTGTGTGTATAGAGCTGCTGTGTTGTGTGTGTGTGTGTGTGTATAGAGCTGCTGTGTTGTGTGTGTGTGTGTGTGTGTATAGAGCTGCTGTGTTGTGTGTGTGTGTGTGTGTGTGTGTATAGAGCTGCTGTGTTGTGTGTGTGTGTGTATAGAGCTGCTGTGTTGTGTGTGTGTGTGTGTGTGTATAGAGCTGCTGTGTTGTGTGTGTGTGTGTGTGTGTGTGTATAGAGCTGCTGTGTTGTGTGTGTGTGTGTGTGTGTATGTATAGAGCTGCTGTGTTGTGTGTGTGTGTGTGTGTATAGAGCTGCTGTGTTGTGTGTGTGTGTGTGTGTGTGTGTGTATAGAGCTGCTGTGTTGTGTGTGTGTGTGTGTGTGTGTATAGAGCTGCTGTGTTGTGTGTGTGTGTGTGTGTGTGTGTATAGAGCTGCTGTGTTGTGTGTGTGTGTGTGTGTGTATAGAGCTGCTGTGTTGTGTGTGTGTGTGTGTGTGTATAGAGCTGCTGTGTTGTGTGTGTGTGTGTGTGTATAGAGCTGCTGTGTTGTGTGTGTGTGTGTGTGTATAGAGCTGCTGTGTTGTGTGTGTGTGTGTAGAGCTGCTGTGTTGTGTGTGTGTGTGTGTGTGTGTATAGAGCTGCTGTGTTGTGTGTGTGTGTGTGTGTGTGTGTGTGTGTGTGTGTGTGTGTGTGTGTGTATAGAGCTGCTGTGTTGTGTGTGTGTGTGTGTGGGCCGTCACTCCGCCTCAGGCCAATGAGAGGTGTGCGGGGGCGGGCGACCCAAGGGACCAATGAGATTTCCCCTAGGGACACCGGACATCCAGGCAGGCAAACATACAGTGCTTTCACTAATATAGTATAAGATTAACTTTATTATATTTGTTGTTGTCATTATTATTATTGTTTACTGTTAGCTGGAGTATGGCTCACCCAAGAACCACTTTCCCCTGTATGGGGGTCAGACATAGTGCAGACTTGACCCCTGACATTTATAAAAAGATGTTGGAATATGTGACACTGCTGCTTAATAAACACAAACACAGGCGCGCCATGTATTGTTCTGACATTGGTTTATTACACAGAGACACGTCTTTATAGAGGGTTGTCACACTAACAGCCTGGAAGGGGTTAATGCAGGGTCACCAGCCCAGCCCCCCTCTCCTATGATTGGTTGCTGCTCTCGTACAGGAGCCGCGATTGGTCCCCTGTCAATGTCAGAAAAGGCGCGCCAGTTTTGCTGTCTCCATGGCGACCATGGCGGCCGCCGGAGATCGGCCTGCAGCGCGGCCCGGCTTCCAGGTTACCTCCCCGCCGGTGAAGATGTTAGCGGGGCGGCTGAGGGAATGCGTGCGGCGGCGGCCCGGTTCCTTCTGGCTGGAGAAAGGAGCCGGCGGGCTGGAGGTGGGCCTGGTGTGGATGCAGGGCCGGGTGCTGCACGTACGGCCCGAGCGCGGCGTCACCGTGCGGCTGAGCGACGACACTCACACCTTCACCGTGTGCGGGGCTGACCGGGTGCCCAAGGGCAAGCCCTGCCTGCAGCCAGGTAACCGGGGGGGTCCGCAAGCCCTGCCTGCAGCCAGGTAACCGGGGGGTCCGCAAGCCCTGCCTGCAGCCCGGTAACCGAGGGGTCCGCAAGCCCTGCCTGCAGCCAGGTAACCGGGGGGGGGTCCGCAAGCCCTGCCTGCAGCCAGGTAACCGGGGGTCCGCAAGCCCTGCCTGCAGCCAGGTAACCGGGGGGTCCGCAAGCCCTGCCTGCAGCCAGGTAACCGGGGGGTCCGCAAGCCCTGCCTGCAGCCACGTAACTGGGGGGTCCGCAAGCCCTGCCTGCAGCCAGGTAACCGGGGGGTCAGCAAGCCCTGCCTGCAGCCACGTAATCGGGGGGTCCGCAAGACCTGCCTGCAGCCAGGTAACCGGGGGGTCCGCAAGCCCTGCCAGCAGCCAGGTAACCGGGGGTCCGCAAGCCCTGCCTTCAGCCACGTATTTGGGGGGTCCGCAAGCCCTGCCTGCAGCCAGGTAACCGGGGGGGTCCGCAAGCCCTGCCAGCAGCCAGGTAACCGGGGGGTCCGCAAGCCCTGCCTGCAGCCAGGTAACCGGGGGGTCCGCAAGCCCTGCCTGCAGCCAGGTAACCGGGGGGTCCGCGCGTGGCTATCACTGTCCTGCCTCACACGGGAGGAGGGCGCCATGATTTCTTCTCCCGCCCCCTAAACAGCAACACCAGCCTCTCACCCTCTCACCCTCTAGCGTCACCTAGATAGAAGCCAGGCAGATCACACTGGTTTTCTATGAATCGCAACTGATTTTAAAGTCCTGTTTATATCAGCAGTCAGGTCTGATATAAAAGAGTAGTAATGTTTCCACCGCCAGTGTATGCAGTGCTGTACATAGAATGTTTGCAGGCGCGAGCCGCTACCCCATAGAGCTTACAATCTATGTCTGAAGCACTTATTCCCATGACCTGTTATTTGTAATTTATATGATTGTCACATGTATTACTGCTGGGAAGCGCTATGTACATTTAATGGCGCTATATAAAAAAAGACATTTGTAGCCCTTTTTCTGACACTCTAAGCGACTTCGGGTAACTGCGCGCACCTGCGGCTCCAGGAGATCTGAGCCTCCGCTAGCTGGGAGCCTGGGGTAACACTTATTAGCGCAGCGCCTCCACTTACCCAGGATCACCGTCATGTAAGATTCCCCTGGGCAAGAAACACACCGATACAATGCGTGCAACCAACTTTACTATGTGCAATAATAAACTTATACTCTATATGAACCGTGGCAATAACCCAATATGCATACACTTATCTTATAACACTATACTTATACTCTATCATACCCTAACACCGCTAACGGATAATGTCCTTCTAACATCAGTGGCTCGGCCACACCCCTAGGGAATATTGTCCTGTACAATAGTGGCTCAGCCACGCTCTTATGAGTGTCTCTATCCCGTCACCGCGTGCCCCACACACCGTGTCCGTGTAATAGTACGATAGCGGTGTGTACTCGCTAGTGTCTCCCTATAGTTATGCCTAAGGCGGGATCAGCGCCTGTTGACCGGTGTTGGTGCACTTGACGTATCTACTACCTTCCGGTCACGGCGGTGACCGGTAATACTTGGAAAAGGATCAGCCGAATCCTTGCTTGTCTGGGATGTCCGCAGTGCAGCTGTCTGGTCCCAAGCAGCTCACCAGCAAACCTGCTCCGCACGCTTGTCCCTAACTGTGTACACAGTAAGGTGACTGATCGCTAGCACTATGGCCGTCCCTGCAGCACAGCAGCACACTGTGACTCAGGGGTTTCTCCTAAGGGCCTGCGGGGTAAAGCTAGCCTATGCAGGCGGGTCACGGACCCCCTGCACGCATACACCCTCCTCCGTTACCTTCCAGATCCCCTCTGACTAGCCTCTCCCCCACGCTTCCCTTTCCTCCTCCCGTAATTCTAGCCTTCCGATTGGCTCCTCAAGTCAGGTGACTGCCCAGGAGCTCATGGGAGTTGTAGTTCCTCAGCGGAGCTTCTCTGCCTTGAGCTGCACAGACTCACAGCTATTGCATCAGCGCAGACCTCCACATGACTCTCCTGAACAGTCAAAACACCAACTGAACACACATATGAGGCTCCTACCACATCCCTACACATACATCTATTATTTGGTGCCTGCGGCACAGGGAGATAACGTGACTTGCTCAAGGTCACAAGGTATGGGGGGGGGGGGGGATTGAGTGAGTGTGTGTGTGGGGGGGGATTGAGTGTGTGCGTGGGGGGATTGAGTGTGTGTGTGTGGGGGGGGGAATTGAGAGTGTGTGTGTGGGGGGGGATTGTGTGTATGGGGGGGGATTGAGTGTATGTTTGTGTGGGGGGGATTGAGTGTGTGTGTGTGGGGGGAATTGAGTGTGTGCGGGGGGGATTGTGTATGGGGGGGGATTGAGTGTGTTTGTGTGTGGGGGGGGGGGTGTGTTTGTGTGTGGGGGGATTGTGTGTGTGTGGGGGGATTGAGTGTGTGTGTGTGTGTGTGTGTGTGTGTGTGTGTGTGTGTGGGGGGATTGTGTGTGGGGAGTGTGTGTGTGTGGGGGGGGGGATTGTGTGTGTGTGTACTGCTGCGGCACAGTTTATTCGAGCATTTGCCCGTTCTGTGCCGCAGCAGTAGCCTGGCGCGCGCCCGAGTGTGACGGGCGCACGCCGAAGCAGCGGAAGAGCGCCCTCCGATCGGGGCGCTCTCCCTACCGCTGCCGGGTCCGCCGGGTCCCCCGGAACCCCCTGCCGCTGTCCCGCGATCGCGGGACACCAGGGCTCCCTCGGGGAGCCCCTGGACACGCGTGCAGGGGGCGCACGCTCCCGATGACGCGTGACCGCGCGTCTATGACGCGCGGCACGCCGAGGGGCGGCCACTAGCAAGCCGGGAGATTTCCCGGCTTGCGGTACCGACCACACTTCAATAAAGTGTGTCGGTAGTGTATGTGGTGTGTATGTGGTGATTGATTGAGAGAGAGAGTGTGTGTTGTATTGCAGTGGTGCGCAAACTGGTGGGGGGCAATAAGGCGCAAGATTTAGGGGGGCGCAGGCGACGTGCGGCGAAATCTGGGTGCGCGGGCCGGCAGACGCTTTGCGCGGGAGGACGAAAAAGCTGTACGCGATGGGCGGCCAATAAGATGTGCACGGGCGGGCAGCCGAAGATGTGTGCGGGTGGCTGAACAAGATAGTGCAGGTGGCGGCCTCGTGATGGTGTGTGCGCACGCGCAGGGGCTTCGGGGGTACGGGGAGGAGCACGCCCGAGCACGGTGAAGTCAAACGCCCCTCCCAGTGTCTGCCCTGCAATAGCGCTGTGTTCCTGCTCTCCTCCGCTGGCAACCTGCTTCGCTGCGATCCTCTGCGAGGGAAAGGGTCGGCTGCCACTGTATCAATCATACTATGAATGTACAGAAATAATAAAAAAAAAGTGAAAACATTGAAAACGGAAAAATAATAAATAATAATAATGTAGGTAGGAGTGTGGATGACAATGGGGATAGCAAGCCAAAGAGCAGGGAGGGGAAGGTAGAAACAAAAGGGGGGATAGGGAAGGGAGGTAGCAAAGAGGTGGATGAATGCCCCCCAAAAGTATTGCCTTTGTGCACGTCCGCTCTCCCAAGCTCGGCGCTTGGGGAGACAAACAAAATTGACTTTGAAGTGCGCTCAGCAGAAGTCAATGCACACATACAGCCACACACAGACACACACACACACACACACACACACACAAACACACACAAATAGCCCCGATCCACGCTTGCAAAATGATGCAGGACACCCTGCGCTCAGGCTTGGAGAGTTGGTGATGTCACTGCTCTCAGCGGCAGCGTGGACGCAGCCTAATTTTGCAAGCGCGAGTTGTTGAAATATGTAAGTATTTATAGACATATTTGGATTTATATTGTATACCGTTTAATAAAGGTTTTTTTTTTTTTTCATGTGATTTTGATTACGTCAGGCAGGGGGGCCCGAGAAATTTTATGGATGAAGAAGGGGGCTCGGCATAAAAGGTTTGCTCACCCCTGCACTAAGCTGCGCTTTCAGCTCATAGACCTCACATTATAAACGTGTAATTATAGTCTCACCTTAATGTAGTGTAAAAGAAAATGATGTACAGATTTGGTCGCATCTATTAACGCAGGTTAACGGTGGCAGAACGTTAAAGCAGCTCTATTTAAACAAATGGCACAGCGCTATATTTCTTAAATGGGTGCAATTTATTGCATTATTTGTGTAATCTTATCAGGTGGTACAGGCATACCCCGCATTCACGTACACAATGGGACCGGAGCATGTATGTAAAGTGAAAATGTACTTAAAGTGAAGCACTCCCTTTTCCCCACTTATCGATGCATGTACTGTACTGCAATCCTCATATACGCGCATAACTGATGTAAATAACACATGTGTAACAGTCTCTACAGTCTCCCCGCTTGCGCACAGCTTCGGTACAGGTAGGGAGCCGGTATTGCTGTTCAGGACGTGCTGACAGGCGCATGCGCGAGCTGCCGTTTGCCTATTGGGTGATATGTCCTTACTCGCGAGTGTCCTTAAACCGGGGTATGCCTGTACACTTGTACAGGAAATCCTAAAGTTGATGTCCCTGGGGCAGCTGAGGGATTTTCACCCATTCAGTCCTGGAGGGTCCTGCGCCCCCCTCCTGCATTTCCTAATCATGTGTTCGCTCCTTAGGCCTCGGATATTTTATTTATTTATAAAATGTTTTACCAGGAAGGAAGCAATACTTGAAAATGAGGTAACTCTCAATGTATGTCCTGGGCACAGAGTTATGATGACAGATACATGGTTACAAATCCATAGTTACATTAAGTGAACAGGGTATACATTATATACAAGACATTGCATGCACAGTTAGAGATAATATATATTATAGGCGCATGTAACTGTTACAGACCAGATTAAAATGTGAGACAGCCTTAGTTTTGAAAGAACTTAGACTGGTGGCATCTGCAAGAGTCTCTGGTAGGTTGTTCCAGTTTTGGGGTGCACGGTAAGGCCGTGATTATACCCGAAGCGGCGGAGCGCAGAACGTTGTGCGCCACCAAAACAAATAAAAGTTTTCCTATGAGCGCACGCTAAGAATGGGTGACCAAGTGCGCAAATTTTCGAACAGATCCAAGAATTTTATTTTCTGGAGCGATGGCCGCGTCATGTGAGCGGTTCAGCCAATGAGCGTGAACCACTCACGTGACATCATGGCCTCGCCTCCCGATGCCTCCTGCCTGCAGTGCAAGTTTCGGGCAGCGCATCGCACGGAGGTAGCGCGCGTGTCCCGCCGCCGGTGGTATAATGAAGGCCTATGAGGAGGAGCGTCCGGATACTTTGTTGAACCTTAGGACCATGAGCAGTCTGTTGGAGTCTGATCTCAGATGATAAGTGCTGACGTGGTAGGGGTGAGGAGCTTGTTCAGATAGGTGGGTAGCTTGCCTAGAAAGTATTTGAATACACAGACCCCCACCAACGCGGCTCGAAACGCGTTGGTGGGGGTCTGTATACCCCGTAATGTAGCTGTATTTTTTTGTGGTTTCCATTAAAATAGTCTTTTTTTATGGGCACACGCTCTCCTGGATTTCATTCAACCTTTTTTTACTTTCCTGAGTATTCGTGCCTGCTTTTTCCTTTTGCTTCGTGTCAAGTCATCCAGAAAAAACGGAAGCACGCCCCCTACTGTGAAAGAAGAAACCTGCACAGCCAAAAGGACATTACCAACTCTAACTGTGAGTTATTTTATCACAAGCACATTCTCCATTCTGACATTATATGCTGGGACACTTTATTGTGTGGCCCCTTACTACAGTGCTCGTGGGGGCCCTAGCCCACTAGTCAGATTACAATGGAGCAGTGATTAATACATGATTGTTCTGTGTCCTATGGATTGGCTATCCCTTATCCATTATCCAGGGGCTTTTCATTTCGGGAATCATTATATACATTTATTGAACGTTACAATTTTTGTACTACATATTTTGAGGCTTTTTTTCAGAGCACCACACATTTTTTCCATTTTTCTATGAAAAGTGGACAGGCAGGGGACACTTTAACTTTCACATGTTATAATGCCTGGCCCCTGGCTTATGGTGCCAGGTAGCTGCCAGGGGCTCACCGTTCCAGTGGTAACCTTTATTGTATAGCCTGGTTACCCCCTTTATCGTATAGCCTGGCACCCCCTTTGGAGGGAAGTATTATCGAAATGGGGGGGTCCCAGAGTTGAAATGAATGCGGTTCAGCTTGGGGAGACCCTCTGCTTCAATCCTGTTTTAAATTTTTTTTTTTTATAAAAAGCGTGTGACTTGCTCCTTCAGAATACTGATTTTCATGTTCAGTTAAAGCCTTAACAAGAAAAAAATGGGTGTATATAGCGCTAAAAAATCTTGTGCAGTGACAATAATGTTATAATGTGATAGTGCACACAATAAAATATAAATATATAATAATAAACTTAGGCTGCCAGGTGATACCAACTCCAAGACAGGTTGGAAAAACAAGACAAATAATAAACAATACAGACCGGCGCCAATTAGTCCAAGGTGATACTAATGTCCAGCACTGAAAGAGTCTCAGAATAGTAGATAGCTGCAGTAGTATCTTCACAGCTTGTCTTCAATGATTGGACTCCATATGTATGTGCATGGGAGAAAAAATAGACAAAGAAAACATATCATAGTGCAGTATGCAAACAACCAAACATGCAGGACAAACAGGACAAGACAAACACTACATAAAACAGGCTCACCCCCTGAAGAAGTGCGCATGCGCACGAAACGCGTTGGGCAGATTTTCATTTTGAGTGTGGCAGAGGACTGGTAGTGACTGCGGGAGCCTTGCAGCCAAGTGAAAGGAAATTCGGCGATTGCACCCGCCTCCTAGCAGCGGATTTCCGGATTGAGCTTGACAGACAGCACCAGGAGCTCCACGAGATCCGTCAAGCCGCGTGGTGTGACGTGCTTCTGGTCACGGAGAGAGAGAGATCCCTGGAGGTCTGAGGACTGAAAAAACGGAGCTGCTGCCGGTTACCATCTATCCTTACACCCCTGCTTATGTCCTGTGGCAGTACTGTAAGTAGGATTCCGGTTTTTACCCACCGGATCCCACGTGTGCTACCTCATCATTTTCATTTTAATTGTGTTAATAAATACTTTATTGTAGGATTAGTCAGCCTTGCCTGTTTTATGTAGTGTTTGTCTTGTCCTGTTTGTCCTGCATGTTTGGTTGTTTGCATACTGCACTATGATATGTTTTCTTTGTCTATTTTTTCTCCCATGCACATACATATGGAGTCCAATCATTGAAGACAAGCTGTGAAGATACTACTGCAGCTATCTACTATTCTGAGACTCTTTCAGTGCTGGACATTAGTATCACCTTGGACTAATTGGCGCCGGTCTGTATTGTTTATTATCGGTTAAAGCCTTACTTCACAAATGTAGTAAAGTGCTTTAAAACATTTTTTTGATTTCAACCTTCCCCAGCGATCGCATCTGTCTATCTAAACCTTGTGTCGCCCTGCTCCTTACTTCCCTTCTCCTTTCCCACTCAACCTGTCTTCACCAACCTACTAACACTTCTCTACCTCCTTTGATACCTAACCTACCAAGTCCTACTTCACGTCCCCCTTCACTCCACTTCCAGTCACCACTCCCACT
Organism: Ascaphus truei; assembly: GCF_040206685.1. NCBI lineage: Eukaryota > Metazoa > Chordata > Amphibia > Anura > Ascaphidae > Ascaphus > Ascaphus truei. The sequence continues at coordinate 42,983 of NW_027457225.1, read as the reverse complement.
ATCTAACTTGCACATTTCTATAGCTTTCTGATTTCCTCACTTCTCCACATTTATTCTTCTTTCTTTCTAGCTCCCTACTTCCTCTCCTCCTTGCTCTCCCCTCTACCACTTCCTTACTACTTGCTGCATCCCTACCCCACTTTAAATTCAAGTCTACTTCCTTACTCCTTCTTATAGTATTGTCTCCTTAAATGTCTCCACTTCGGCTTATTTCCTCTCATCTACTTGCTTTTATCCTCTTACTAACTCCCTCTCTATCACTCACCCTGCCCTTACTCGCTTAATGGTTCTGCCGCTACGGCGCTATACTAATTCCCTTCCTGTATGTCTTTCTATTCTTCCCAGACTCAAAATTCAAAAAGCCCGCGTCGGGCCGGTGAGATGACTAATCCAGGCCTGCGCGGGTCATCCGGCGCATTCTGGACGCCTTGATGGGCTTACGGCTGTCCTTGGTCTTGCTGGTGACGTCATCTGGTCGCGCCGGTGGGAGCTGGTTCCTCGCCACCTCCAAGATGGCGCCGCTCCTTCCGGGGCACAGCTGTGATGCGTATCCGGGGGGCGGCCATTTTGGAAGACGTCTCTCACCAGTGCGGAGGTGCGTGCGCCCGCTCCTGTTTCCCGCTCACCGCTCTCTTCCTGCTACTGTGGATTCCCGCCTTCTAGAGCTGCTTCGCCATCTTGTGTCGGGGGCCGCCATCATCAGAAAGGTAGGCCGCAAATTTTCTCACCAGGGATTCAGTTTCAGCGCAGGTTGCTTGATCACTGGACATCTGTAGTTGGGGTGTCGGGGATCACCGCTCTTTCACTCGGGGGTGAGTTTCTTTATTTGGTGACAGCTTCACCGTGGCCGGGGACCAGACCTCAAGTAGGGGGACGAGAACTGGAGGAGAAGCAAAGAAACACAGGTTGCTGAGGCCATGACACCGAGGGATTAGCCTGATACACTACAGGGGTGAACAAAGCCGGGACAGACTCTGGTTATGCATAGTATATGTTAGGTTTTATTAATTCAAGCTCAGGAAGAGCGAGGCAGGAGTGGGGGGGAGTGACCTGCTTCAAAAATCCGCATGGGCCACGCACTAGGGGGGAGGAGGGTGGATCTCCTGGGCCCTAGTGAAGTCCTTTGGGACTGGACGCGGTGGGTGAATGAACTTCATCCCACGTTTCCTCCGGACGGTTGGAGAGGAGTCCAGCTTCCCAAAGGCGGTGATAGAATTCTACTGTCTTTTGTCTTGTCTAGTGTTTGTTGTGTCCCCCCAGGTGTACCCTCTTGTGTGCTCCCCCTTGTGTATTGCTGTAGGTGGTGAAGTGAGGTATTGCAGTTCGAGAAGAAGAGGAGGTCGGGATTCTGGTCCAGGTGCATCAATCAAGAACAGATATCGGCAGCAAAGTCATCTCATACTTTTAAATGAGTAAGGAACTCAGGCTAGTATCACATAACTTTAAGGGGTTTAACAGCCCGGTTAAACGCAGAATCGCCTTCCGAGATTATAAGCGTAAAGGGGCAGAAATTCTGTTTCTGCAAGAAACACACTTCTCTCAAGACAACTACCCCAAATTCCTGGATAAGGACTACCCGACACACTTTTTGTCTTCCGCGAAAGTCAAAAAAAAAAGGGGTGGCCATACTAATTCATAAAAGAATACCGTTCGTACCCGATAGGACTTTCAAAGATAAAGAGGGCAGATTCCTCATAGTAAGAGGTGCAATCCAAGGGTTCCCAATTACTCTAGCAACAATATATGCCCCTAATGAGACGGCCCCCGTTTTTTTCTCTACCTTCTTTGGGAAACTCAACAAAGTGGCCAGAGGTAATATCATTGTCGCTGGAGACTTGAACAGGGCACTACGGGAGGACCTTGACAGATGTTCATCCACTAATATTACACACAGATCTGACATACTAACAATTAAAAAAGGGTTACGTGACTGCCAACTACTCGACATCTGGAGGGAACAACACCAGAGACTGAGAGAATACACCTTCTACTCACACCCACATGACACATATAGCAGGATAGATTACTTCCTTGTATCCAACAGAATGGTCCCTGGGGTCTCTCGCACCGAGATCCATGATATTTCATGGTCCGACCATGCATCTATAGAGCTGCGGTGCACACTAATCCCACTAGACAGACCTAGAGCGAACTGGAAACTAAACGAAATCTTGCTGAAAATCCCAGCCCTACAGGTGGAAATTGGGGAAAAGCTCACACAATACTTCGAGGAGAATGAGGGGAGTGTGGCTACGCACTCCAGACTGTGGGAGGCCCATAAGGCTACCCTCAGGGGGGTCATTATGAATCTGGCCGCTAAACGGAAAAGAGAACGGGAGGGAAAAATTTTGAAGCTAGAGGAACAGCTAGCAGAGCTTTCCTCCCTCCACAAAAAAATAAGAATGCCCACACGTTAACTCAAATACTAGCCACTAAAACTAGTCTTAACCTCCTCCTCTCCGCCCAGGCCGAGAACTGACACACTACTTGCCAATAAGCTAAAAAAACAAGCTTCCAAACTATCACATTCACGCAATTCGAAACCAAGATGGGGACCTTACCTCCATCCCAGCGAACATAGCAGGGGAATTCAAAAAGTATTACGAAATATTATACAATGGAGATAAGGTAACCCATAATCCGAAAACAAAGAAGGATTTACGGACCTTCTTAATAGAGGCACATTTACCCATTTTGAAGAGATGCGAAAGGGAGGCACTCCAGTCGGACTTCACGATGGAGGAACTCTCTGGGGTCATCAAAGCACTAAAACCGGCTAAAGCCCCAGGGCCAGATGGCTTTTCGAACTTATATTACAATAAATATTTAAAAATTCTAGCCCCCCACATGTTAAAGTTATTCAATGAAATCTTAGCAGGGGCCTCATTCCCAGCACAAATGCTCCAAGCCTCAATATCGGTGATCCATAAACCCGGAAAGGACCCGGCAGACTGTAAGAGCTACCGGCCCATTTCACTGATTAACTTGGACCTCAAAATATACTCTAAACTTATAGCCAACAGGGTGGGTAGTGTTCTTCCCGGGTTAATTCACACGGATCAAGTAGGGTTTATCGGAGGTAGACAAGCGGCAGATAACACCAGGAGAATTATTGACCTAATTGATCTGGCCCAAAAAGAAAAAATTCACTCCATGGTGTTAAGTCTGGACGCTGAAAAAGCCTTCGATAGAATAGATTGGCCCTACCTATCGGAAACACTGAGAGCATTTGGCTTTGAGGGACGCCTCCTGCAGGCCATCCTGGCGTTGTATAAAAACCCAACAGCAAGAGTGAGATATCAAGGTTTCCCCTCAGAACAGTTTGAAATCAAAAGCGGAACACGTCAAGGATGCCCGCTGTCGCCACTACTGTTCGCCTTATGTATAGAGCCTTTGGCGGCACACATCAGAAATAACCCAGATATCTCTGGTATCCCTGTGGGAGACCAAATGCACAAAGCCGCTCTATATGCGGACGATGTCATTCTCACAATAGCCAAATCTCTCACATCTCTCCCAAATGTATTCAACATACTGGGCAAATTTAACCAAATTTCGGGATTTAAGATCAATCAGTCTAAATCAGAAGCCCTCAATATTAATCTACCAAAAGAAGTTGAAAAACTGATTGACCTCAATTTTCAGTTCAAATGGCAACCCTCCGCTATCAAATATTTAGGGGTTTATCTCACAAGGGAGTACAAAACTTTATATAAAGCAAATTTCCCCAAGATCATAAAGACGCTGGGGGAGGATCTCCGAACCTGGATGAAGGGGAGCATCTCATGGATTGGGAGGATACATAGCGTGAAAATGAATCTCCTCCCAAAGATGCTATATCTTTTCCAGAGTCTCCCTATCCCTTTGGTGCAGGCGGACATCCTCTCCCTCCAGTCAAAAATTATAAAATTTATTTGGAACGGGAAAAACCCAAGAATTGCTAAAGGAATATTAAAACGTCCCATTCATCCTGCGGAGGGTGAGCGGTGCCTTGCTTGCAGGCCTACTATAAAGCAGCCCAATTAGGGCAGATTTTCCAATGGCACACAGACCCAAGCCTACGGAGATGGGTTGAGTTGGAGAAGAGATGCTGTGCACCAATTGAAATCCGAAATTTAATCTGGCTACCCAGAGAAGGGGTACGCAAGATGAACAATCCGCTGCAGACCATGGTCAATTCATTATAAGTTTGGGAGGCCACGAAATTCAAATGTAATTTGACTACCAAAACATCATTAATGACACCAATAGTGGGCAACCCAGACTTCGCTCCGGACCTGAATAGCAAAAATTTCTTGATATGGACTCAGAAGGGCTTCTCCCGTCTAAAAGATCTGGAGGGCATAACGACCATACAAACATTTGACCAAATTAAATCCTCTAAGAATATCCCAAACAAATTTTTTAGGTACCTCCAGATCAGAGATTTCTACAATAAAACGCCAATTCGACCGGCGCGAACAAATTTTGAGCAGCTGTGTTCCAGAGATACGGACACAAGGGGACTCACATCTAGAATGTACAGGGAAGTGATCTGCCAGAAGTCGCCCATTGACAATAGACTGAGTTACATGAGACACTGGGAATCAGACCTAGGAGAGACTTTAGAGGACGACGAATGGGACAGAATTATACAGGCGGCGGCGAAAAGCTCAATCTGCACCACATTAAAGGAGAACGCATATAAAGTCCTTATGAGGTGGTATTACACTCCGACGCGCTTAGCGAAATTTGTAAAAGGCTACTCCCCTCTCTGCCCTAAACAGTGTGGGGAAGCAGCTGACCTCCGACATATGTTGTGGTCTTGCACTAAGGGGGCCCCTATTTGGGAACAAATCAGAGATTGGATTCAGCGGATTCTCGATTTGGAGATCCCCCTGGACCCGTGGCTGTTCCTATTGGGCATGCGGATCCAGGGTCTGTCAAATGCGTCGCATAAATTAATCGCGCATTTTGCTACAGCCACAAGATGTGAGATCGCAGCATTATGGAAACAGCAGGAGATACCAATTATCCCTAAGATCAAAAACAGAATTTGGCATGTCTGCCGGATGGAACAATTAACGAGTTTAGTTAATGACTCCGGCACAAATGTTCTAAAGGTCTGGGATCCATGGTTGACCCAGGTAGACATCCCAGGAGTGGACGCCACCTCAATCTTGCACTAATTAAACTAGGTGCGTTCTCCTTTAAGGGCAGATTAGACAACACGACTCAGCGACGCACAGTTAGCAGACCTTCATGTAGTCATAGAATAGGGAAAAACAAATAAAAGAAAGAAACCTCAGAAGAACCTGTCCCAGTTAAAACCCTTAGCTATTGCCTAAAAGGTTGAACAAGAGATATCTAAAAAACTGCACCAGAGCCTGGCAACCTACCACCTCCCTCCCACCCCTAACCTCTTTCCCTGTCCCCTTGTCAAGTTCGTCTGGTCTTGTTTGTAAAGTGTTAAGTGGATGTGTCTTCGAGGCGTCATTACATGTGTTTAACAAAACTGGAAATGTAATAATGGGCTGTGGAACATTGGCTGTATTTGTACTTTCCAATAAAAATTTAAAGTTGAAAAAAAACAAAAACATTTTTTTATATTGCATTGAGTAATGGAAACCCAGGACAGTGTTGGTGCTAGCTAGATATAAACACTCCAGACATGTACCAATCTTTAAACCCTTGAGTATTTAATGTTGGTACAGATAAGAAGCATGGCTTACTCCAACCCGTTTACCCTGTGGTCAAAATATTAGTACAGCTCAACCCCGTTATAGCGCAATCTGCTATAGCGCGAATCCGCTTTTAATGCTGTCTGAGCGTGGCTCCCGATTTAAAAACATCTCCAAGGTTTTATTTTTATATAATACTAGCTGAGAGACCCGGCGTTGCCCGGGATGTAATGTTCCCGTTCCCCTCTCTCTCCTCCCCCCTCTCTCTGTTTGTCCCCCATTCACATCAATCCAGTCCCCCCCCTCCCTCCTTTACAGCTTCATGTAGCGTGTGTGCGTCAGTCACTGTGTTTGCGCGCGCGTCAGTGAGTCTGAAGCAGAAACACAAACACACACAGACTGACTGACGCACACACAGTCAGTGTGTGCCTCAGTCAGTGTGTGCGTGCGTGTGTGCGTCAGTCAGGGTTTGTGTGCGCGTCAATCAGTGTGTGCGTGCGTGCGGCAGTCAGTCAGTGTGTGTGCGCGTGCGGCAGTCAGTGTGTGTGTGTGGGGGTGTGTGCGCGTGCGGCAGTCAGTGTGCGCGCGTCAGTCGGTGTGTGTGTGTCAGTCGGTGTGTGTGTCAGTCGGTGTGTGTGTCAGTCGGTGTGTGTGTCAGTCAGTGTGTGTGTCAGTCAGTGTGTGTGTCAGTCAGTGTGTGTGTCAGTCAGTGTCTGTGTCAGTCAGTGTGTGTGTCAGTCAGTGTGTGTGTCAGTCAGTGTGTGTGTCAGTCAGTTTGTGTGTGTGTGTGTGTGTGTGTGTGTGTGCGCGCGTCAGTTAGTGTGTGTGTGTGAGCCAGTGTGTGTGTGCGAGTCAGTGTGTGTGTGCGAGTCAGTGTCAGTGTGTCAGTCAGTGTGTGTGTCAGTCAGTGTGTGTGTGTCATCAGTGTGTGTGTGTCATCAGTGTGTGTGCGCGCGTCAGTTAGTGTGCGTGTGTGTGTGCGTCAGTCAGCGTGTGTGTGTGTCAGTAAGTTGTGTGTCAGTCAGTGTGTGGAGGTGATGTGAGTGGAGCGCCGGGGAGGGGAGCACCAGGGAGGGGAGTCAGGGGAGGGGAGGCGTCAAAGGCAGGGAGGGGAGGCGTCAAAGGCAGGGGGGGGCGTCAAAGGCAGGGGGGGGGGGGTCAAAGGCAGGGGGGGGCGTCAAAGGCAGGGGGGGCGTCAAAGGAAGGGGGGGGGGTGTCAAATGCAGGGGGGGGGCGTCAAAGGCAGGGGGGGGCGTCAAAGGCAGGGGGGGGGCGTCAAAGGCAGGGGGGGGGCGTCAAAGGCAGGGGGGGGGCGTCAAAGGCAGGGGGGGGGGCGTCAAAGGGAGGGGGGGGCGTCAAAGGGAGGGGGGCGTCAAAGGGAGGGGCGTCAAAGGGAGGGGGGGGGCGTCAAAGGGAGGGGGGGGGCGTCAAAGGGAGGGGGGCGTCAAAGGGAGGGGGGGGGCGTCAAAGGGAGGGGGGGGGCGTCAAAGGCAGGGGGGGGGCGTCAAAGGCAGGGGGGGGGCGTCAAAGGCAGGGGGGGGGGCGTCAAAGGGAGGGGGGGGCGTCAAAGGGAGGGGGGCGTCAAAGGGAGGGGCGTCAAAGGGAGGGGGGGGGCGTCAAAGGGAGGGGGGGGGGCGTCAAAGGGAGGGGGGGGGGCGTCAAAGGGAGGGGGGGGGGGCGTCAAAGGGAGGGGGGGGGCGTCAAAGGGAGGGGGGGGGCGTCAAAGGGAGGGGGGGGCGTCAAAGGGAGGGGGGCGTCAAAGGGAGGGGCGTCAAAGGGAGGGGGGGGGCGTCAAAGGGAGGGGGGGGGCGTCAAAGGGAGGGGGGGGGCGTCAAAGGGAGGGGGGGGGGCGTCAAAGGGAGGGGGGGGGGCGTCAAAGGGAGGGGGGGGGGGCGTCAAAGGGAGGGGGGGGGCGTCAAAGGGAGGGGGGGGGCGTCAAAGGGAGGGGGGGGCGTCAAAGGGAGGGGGGGGGCGTCAAAGGGAGGGGGGGGGCGTCAAAGGGAGGGGGGGCGTCAAAGGGAGGGGGGGGGCGTCAAAGGGAGGGGGGGGGGCGTCAAAGGGAGGGGGGGGGGCGTCAAAGGGAGGGGGGGGCGTCAAAGGGAGGGGAGGGTGGCGTCAAAGGGAGGGGGAGGGTGGCGTCAAAGGGAGAGGGGAGGGTGGCGTCAAAGGCAGGGGGGGGGCGTCAAAGGCAGGGGGGGGGGGCGTCAAAGGCAGGGGGGGGGCGTCAAAGGCAGGGGGGGGGCGTCAAAGGCAGGGGGGGGCGTCAAAGGCAGGGGGGGGGCGTCAAAGGCAGGGGGGGGGGCGTCAAAGGCAGGGGGTGGGGGCGTCAAAGGCAGGGGGGGCGTCAAAGGCAGGGGGGGGCGTCAAAGGCAAGGGGGGGGGGCGTCAAAGGCAGGGGGGGGGCGTCAAAGGCAGGGGGGGCGTCAAAGGCAGGGGGGGGGCGTCAAAGGCAGGGGGGGGGGCGTCAAAGGCAGGGGGGGGGCGCCTCAAAGGCATGGATTCCTCCCCCTGCATTTCCTCACCTAGCAGCATTAAGTCCCTGCCGCCCTCCTCCTGCTCCTCGGGGATGTTGAGCCGTAGAGAGCGTGCTCTGGGAGGTAGGTGGGGAGGGGGGGGGAGAGGTTTGGAGGGGGGGGGGGAGAGGTGGGGAGGGGGGGGGGAGGGGGGGGGGAGAGGGGGGATGGGGGGGGGGAGGGGGGGGAGAGGGGGGGGAGAAGTGGGGGGGGGGGAGAAGTGGGGGGGGGGAAGTGGGGGGAGCGACACACGCGACACCTACCTGTAGTTCCGGGCGCCGCCATCTTCTCACTGGGCGCCGCGAGGGAGGAAGGGGGTCCTTCCGGGCGCCGCCATCTGTTCCAGTTGGAGCGGCGGCGTGGGAGGGAGAGAGGTGAGTTGTAGCGGCGAGGGGGAGAGAGACCTGGCGTTGCCCGTGAGTAAAATTTCCCGCTCCCTTCTCTCTCCCTCTTTCTCCGTGTTCCCCAGAGGGGAGGGACGAACAGTGGACAGGAGGGTGGTGTGGGGACGGACAGTTGACAGGAGGGGGGGACGGACAGTGGACAGGAGGGGGGGACAGTGGACAGGAGGGACGGACAGTGGACAGGAGGGGGGGGCAGGAGGGGGGGACGGACAGTAGACAGGAGGGGGGGACAGTGGACAGGAGGGGGGGACAGTGGACAGGAGGGGGGGCAGATGACAGGAGAGGGGGAGGAGGGGGGAGGGGTGGACAGGAGGGGGCAGTGGACAGGAAGGCGGGGCAGTGGACAGGAGGGGGGGCAGTGGACAGGAGAGGGGGGGAGGTGGACAGGAGAGGGGGGGGGCAGTGGACAGGACGGGGGGCAGTGGACAGGAGAGGGGGGGGGCAGTGGACAGGAGAGGGGGGGGGCAGTGGACAGGACGGGGGGGGCAGTGGACAGGAGGGGGGGGCAGTGGACAGGAGGGGGGGCAGTGGACAGGAGGGTGGGGGCAGTGGACAGGAGGGGGGGGCAGTGGACAGGAGGGGGGGGCAGTGGACAGGAGGGGGGGGCAGTGGACAGGAGGGGGGGGGGCAGTGGACAGGAGGGGGGGGGCAGTGGACAGGAGGGGGGGCAGTGGACAGGAGGGGGGGGCAGTGGACAGGAGGGGGGCAGTGGACAGGAGGGGGGGGGCAGTGGACAGGAGGGGGGGGCAGTGGACAGGAGGGGGGGCAGTGGACAGGAGGGGGGGGGGCAGTGGACAGGAGGGGGGGGGCAGTGGACAGGAGGGGGGGGGGCAGTGGACAGGAGGGGGGGCAGTGGACAGTGACACACACACACACACACACACACACACACACGTCTCAGTTGATGCGCCCTTTCTCAGTTCCGTTTGGCGCCGGAGGTGGGGGAGCGACACCTACCTGTACTTCCAGGCGCCGCCATCGTCTGACTCGGCGCCGCGAGGGAGGAAGGGGAGCCGCCATCTTACGCGCCGCGTGGCAGCTGCCTGTTCCCCCGCCGGGGGTAGGGGAGAGGTGATTTGGAGCGGGGAGAGGTGATTTGGAGCGGGGAGGGGGAGAGGTGATTTGGAGCGGGGAGGGGGGAGAGGTGATTTGGAGCGGGGAGGGGGGAGAGGTGATGCCGCTGGGGAGGGGGAGAGGTGATTTGGAGCGGGGAGGGGGGAGAGGTGATTTGGAGCGGGGAGAGGTGATTTGGAGCGGGGAGGGGGGAGAGGTGATGCCGCTGGGAAGGGGGAGAGGTGATTTGGAGCGGGGAGGGGGGAGAGGTGATTTGGAGCGGGGAGGGGGGGAGAGGTGATGCATCTGGGGAGGGGGAGAGGTGATTTGGAGCGGGGAGGGGGGAGAGGTGATGCCGCTGGGGAGGGGGAGAGGTGATTTGGAGCGGGGAGGGGGGAGAGGTGATTTGGAGCGGGGAGGGGGGAGAGGTGATGCCGCTGGGGAGGGGGAGAGGTGATGCCGCTGGGGAGGGGGAGAGGTGATTTGGAGCGGGGAGGGGGGGAGAAGTGATTTGGAGCGGGGAGGGGGAGAGGTGATGCATCTGGGGAGGGGGAGAGGTGATTTGGAGCGGGGAGGGGGGAGAGGTGATGCCGCTGGGGAGGGGGAGAGGTGATTTGGAGCGGGGAGGGGGGGAGAGGTGATTTGGAGCGGGGAGGGGGGAGAGGTGATGCCGCTGGGGAGGGGAGAGGTGATGCCGCTGGGGAGGGGGAGAGGTGATGCCGCTGGGGAGGGGGAGAGTTGAGTTTGAGCGCCGCTGGGGAGGGGGGGAGGTGATGCCGCTGGGGAGGGGGAGAGGTGATTTGGAGCGGGGAGGGGGAGAGGTGATGCCGCTGGGGAGGGGGAGAGGTGATTTGGAGCGGGGAGGGGGACAGGTGATGCCGCTGGGGAGGGGGAGAGGTGATTTGGAGCGGGGAGGGGGAGAGGTGATTTGGAGCGGGGAGGGGGAGAGGTGATTTGGAGCGGGGAGGGGGAGAGGTGTGTGTGTGTGTGTGTGTGTGTGTGTTTTTTTTTTTTTTTTGGACCTTTGGCCCGTCACTCCGCCTCAGGCCAATGAGAGGTGTGGGGGGCGGGCCAAGGGGGTGGTGTGTGTGTGTGTGTGAGGCCAATGAGAGGTGTGCGGGGGCGGGCGGGCCAAGGGACCAATGAGATTGCTCCTAGGGACACCGGACATCCAGGCAGGCATGCATGCATGCAGGCAGGCATACAGTGCTTTCACTAATATAGTATAAGATTCAATGCATTATTGCTAACAGACACACGCTGATACACATATATACACACCCCTACACCATGCGGGAATTGAACCCATGATCTTTCATATGCTGGTGCAATTCTCTAGCTGCTACACCACAGTATTGGTGTGATGAATCTGACTCTATAAACAAACGTAACATCTACTGCACAGTGCAGTCCATGGGTGATCAGGGTTCAATTCCCGCATGTGTATTATATAAAATGTATTCACTGTTGGGCTGTCATTGATCAGAGAAGGGTCATGTGACCCTCCTGCGCTCAAAAGTCAGTCAAATTGAAAGCTTGGGAGAGCGTATGTAAGCACCTCGGAGCCTGATGAAGTGGAGAGAGCTGCAGATGCCGGGTAAGTCCTCGCAGAACCGTTCTTCCTGATTGCGCCGACCATTTCGCGATCCTGGTTATAACGTGCTCATTATGTGGACCAAGAGCACCGCGTTATAACGGGATTCAGCTGTATTAAGGGTTTCATATTTTTTTTTTTTCATTTACAAACCTACTTTACATCCCTATCATTAAAAAAAAAAAAAATATATATATACACACACACACACACACACACACACACACACACACACACACACACACACACACACACACACACACAGTTAGGTCCGGAAATAATTGGACACTGACAGAATTTTCATAATTTTGGCTCTGTACGCCACCACAATGGATTTGAAATGAAACAACTGAGATGCAATAGAAGTGTAGACTTTCAGCTTTAATTCAAGGGGTTGAACAAAAATATCGTATGAAACGTTTAGGAATTGCAACCATTTTCATACACAGTCCCCTTATTTCAGGGGCTCAAATGTAATTGGACAAATTAACACAATCATAAATAAAATGTTAATTTTTAATACTTTGTCGAGAATCCTTTGCAGGCAATGACTGAAGTCTGGAACGCATGGACATCACCAAGCGCTGGGTTTCCTCCTTTGTGATGCTTTGCCAGGCCTTTACTGCAGCTGTCTTCAGTTGTTGTTTGTTCGTGAGTCTTTCTGCATTAAGTTTTGTCTTCAGCAAGTGAAATGCATGCTCGATCGGGTTGAGATCAGGTGATTGACTCGGCCATTGCAGAATATTTCACTTCTTTGCCTTAAAAACATCCTGGGTTTCTTTCGCAGTATGTTTTGGGTCATTGTCCATCTGTAAAGTGAAGCGCCGTCCAATCAACTTCACTGAATTTGGCTGAATCTGAGCAGACAATATATCCCTATACACTTCAGAATTCATCCGGCTGCTTCTGTCTTCGTTCACATCATCAAAAACCACTAGTGACCCAGTGCCATTGTAAACCATGCATGCCCATGCCATCACTGCCTCCACCGTGTTTTTCAGATGATGTGGTACACAGCAACTCTCTTTTTTAGATGTCCTCATTACACAGACTAATGGGGAGTTACATACTGATCTTTTTAGAAAGGATACATACAGAAATGCCATTTTAAGGGCAGATAACCATCATCCTCCTTCTCTTATTGATGCATTACCTTTTTCACAGAAAGTCCGGGTCTGCAAAATCACGAGCAGGAAGGATAATATTGAACCAGCTATTGGAGAACTACGTAGTAGATTCCTGGCTAGGGGATATCCTCCTGCTGTGTTAGACCGGGCACTGGATAAAGAGGTAAGTGCTACCAAAAATAAGAAGGAGGACAGGCTTGTATTTACCACTACGTACAGTCATAAGCGAAGCAGAGGAAAAGACCTCCCAGCCCGACGCTACAAGCCTGGTAGACAGCGTGTATCACGCGCAGGCTGTATTAACCCCCAGCACATCGGAGACCAACCATGTAGGAATAAGCACTGTAGCTGTGATGAATCCTTGATCACATTGAACGGGAAAACACTGGACACGATGGGCCCTTGGTCCCTCTAAGGATTCATTTTGCTGGGGGTTAATACAGCATGCGCGTGATACACGCTATCTACCAGGATTGTAAGATTGGGCTGGGAGGTCTTTTCCTCTGCTTCGCATATTGCTGGTTTGGCCACGGCTGCTCAGCCTGGAATTAAGACTTTCATTATTGACATTATAAGAAGAGGCTTATACCCCGTGAATATGTATGTAATCACTTAATTGGTGATTTGAGAACTGGAGTGCTATCGTTATTTTTTTTTCTAACCATTTATTTATTTATTTTTTGTGGCATCTATTTATTCACATTTTTTTTTCTTTCTGTGGAACATTTTTTTTTATTTCTCTGGAGTGAGTATTCGTGCTATTCCTATCCTGTGTGTTTTTTATTATGGAAGATTATGTAGAAGTGGAGGATGAGGAAGGGGTTACTGATACCTATGCCTTTAACTGTGGAGACACTCACCGTCAGAGGAGGGCAGAGTCAGTTTTTGATGAAGGTGCTAATTTCATCTGTGAAGAGCCTGCTGACTTAATTACCCACTTCCTTACATTGGAAAAACTGTTATCACAGGACATTAGGTATTGGTGGGACATTACCACTCTTGAGAACTATGCTAGAGTTAAAAGGATTCCGTGAGGCTTACGCTTGAAAAAGGTACCGTCCTTTGGCTTTATTAATAAAGATTTTGAGAATGACTGGAAAGCCATATTAGATCATTGCTCATTTAAGCTAATCAAATTGATCATTAAGTATAAGCTAAATTAAAAAAAAGAAAGTGAGAGCCAATGTGAAAGTCCTACAGGATAAATTGAAAGGTTGCAGAAAAATGGAGAATTTTATTAAATATGACCAAACACTTTTAAGCAACGTGGGTGCTATGGAAAAGTCTCTAATGATTAAGAAACAACAAAAGTTTGATAGGGACAAGATAGACTATGAGAAGCAGCAAGTTTATATATGGCAACGCTACACTACAAACGCACAAAAGCCACAACCAAAATCTGGTTCTAAATATCAGAATAATAAAAAACAAGGTGACTCCAAGAACCCGAATAAATCCATCCTAAAACGCCATGGAAACGCTTCCAGTTTTGAGTCAGATGGTTCTGACTATGAGAGTCGTTCACTAGGCGTTTCCTTTTGTGATGATGATGATAATTGGCGAGTTAGATCTACCTCCCCTGAAACCGACTCTTCACAAAAATCTGTTATGATGCCCTCTCGGAAAGAAGATAAACCTTCATACTCCTTGTTTCAAAAGGAGTCAAAAAACGAAAGAGGACAAGGAGATCATCAAAGAAGAGAAGGGGGGAGGGGGATCCGGGGGATCGAGCAAAAGAAAGAAATATGCATAGGAGAAGTTGTGGATAATGTTATCAACATTTCACATAAGACTCTTACAGATGACCAGATTGCGGTTCTAAATAGAGGTTTAAATTTTGCCCCATACCAAGATTTTAATTTATTCAATACCATCATTGATCTCCAAAAATTAATTCGCAAATTGTCTCTTAAAAAATATTTTAATAGAAAAAAGGGACAACAGAGGTTCCACTATATTCCACTGATAGAGGTCTAGCTGAGAATGTTGATGGTATTGATGTTTCAATGGAGAATTTGGATTTGCATTCATTTCGTGAACAATGTGCTTTATCAGATCTTAGAGATCTTTATGATGAACAAAATCAGGATTTGGAGCCTGAGATCCCTTCCTCATTCAGCTTCTTTGGGCAATTACACTTAGGTCTTAAGAAGAAATCAACCTTTTGCCCTCATATTTTTAACAATCATAATATTAAGACCTTTGAGAAGCTGGTTGAGAGGGATCTCAGGTTATTGGCTAGGGGTATTGTACCCCGGGGGGTTCCCTCTTTAAATAAAACGAATCTGTCAGATATTGACTTCCAGGAGATGATTGCCCTCAGGGAATATAGGTCTATTACAATCAAAAAGGCTGATAAGGGAGGGGCCATTGTGGTGCCCTCTTCTTCAGATTATCAGGCAGAGGCACTTAGATTACTTGAGGATGTTGAATCTTATACAAAATTGACATGATCCCACATGTGAGTTTTTACACCTTTTGAAAGAGATTCTTGAAGAAGGAAAGGCCCTATTTGTACTTAACACAAAGGAATATGAGTTTCTCTACAATGCCTCACCTATTGTGCCCATCTTCCACCATCTCCCAAAGATCCATAAGTCACTTGTCCGCCCTCCTGGGCGGCCCATTGTGGCCAGTATTGGATCTTTGGGAGATGGGTTATCACGCTACATTGATGGTTTTTTACAGCCACTGGTAAAAAATCTGCCTTCTTTTCTGAGAGATTCTATGGATCTTTTATCCGCTATAAAAAATGTTATGATAGAAAAAATTAAACTAAACATATACTAAGCGCTTAACCTATTAGCCTAACTTAACAATACACGATAATGATGGATAAGTGCTCTAAATGTTGGAATTCCCTTACAAAGATACAACAATAAACTAGTGAATTCTACAGACTAATATAACAAACTGAGAAGACGGCTGCCTAAGGATTGAAAAACCACAAACCTATCCACAAGGTAAGTACAACAATAGCTTAAAAACAAAAATAAAACAAACAATGAAAGAAAACAGAAATAGTCCTTGGCGCACTATCTGGTATATAAACCTGCAGAAAAATGAAGTCCAAAGATCTTGGTAGTGAGGATTGTTGGTCCGGAATCCAATCGTACTCAAAGTCCTCTGAGGTGGTGGAATCAGATTTGTGCGAATGATGCTTTAATGCATGCCAGACCAATATGATTGGGTTCAAAGCAGGATCTTAATGAATGTTGCAGATGTGTTTTGGGGTCAATGTCTTGGAAGGACTGGTGACCACTCCAGATGTGAAGTATTCAGAAATGTTACGTTCTTCCCTCTGAGCAATAATGACCTTCGGTATGTAGACTCTCTAATATGAGGAAAAAGCCTTAATGGACTGGTCATGCACAGCTGCATCTAAAGACTTAGTAAACAATTATTTGGAAGTCTGACTCCTCCTCCCTGTCAGACTTCCAAATAATTGTTTACTAAGTCTTTAGATGCAGCTGTGCATGACCAGTCCATTAAGGCTTTTTCCTCATATTAGAGAGTCTACATACAGAAGGTCATTATTGCTCAGAGGGAAGAACGTAACATTTCTGAATACTTCACATCTGGAGTGGTCACCAGTCCTTCCAAGACATTGACCCCAAAACACATCTGCAACATTCATTAAGATCCAGCTTTGAACCCAATCATATTGGTCTGGCATGCATTAAAGCATCATTCGCACAAATCTGATTCCACCACCTCAGAGGACTTTGAGTACGATTGGATTCCGGACCAACAATCCTCACTACCAAGATCTTTGGACTTCATTTTTCTGTCAGGTTTATATACCAGATAGTGCGCCAAGGACTATTTCTGTTTTCTTTTGTTATTTATTTTATTTTTGTTTTTAAGATATAAAAAATGTTAGTTGGAAAAAGACTTTTAGATGGGTGACATTGGACGTGATGTCACTTTACTCAATCATAGATCACGAGCAAGGGATTCGAGCAGTGGAATTTTTTCTTGATGCTTCTACATTGTCCATTTCATTACGTGCCTTTCTTTTGGATTCTATTATGTTTCTGCTCACCCATAATTATTTTTCTTTTGATGCACAATTTTATCTTCAGACACGGGGTACTGCTATGGGGACGTCATTTGCCCCCTCTTATGCTAATTTGTTTGTGGGTCTTTGGGAATCCACACACATTTTCGGTGCTGATAATTCTTTTCGTCATCAGATTATTTTCTATAAACGGTATATTGACGATTTGATTATGATTTGGGATGGGGATTTATTATCACTGCATGCCTTTATTCATACACTTAATACTAATTCTTTAAATCTTAAATTTACTTATGAAGAACACATGAATCACATCAATTATTTAGACATTACTTTATTTATTGACACGACAGGCACTATTCAAACGGACATTTTTAGAAAGCCTCATTCACGTAATACTTTATTGGAAGCAGACAGCAGTCATTCTAAATCATTCATTCGAAGTATACCCAAGGCTGAATTCCTTCGACTAAGACGGCTTTGTTCAAATGACGATTTATTTGAGCATCAAGCAGAGGAATTAAAAACTCGATTTGCTCAAAGAAAATATAATCACACTTTAATTGAAGCAGCATATCTGTGTGTCAAATCTACAAACAGGATCGATTTGTTATCGAACTCGTCTGTGAAGTTCAAGAAGAAACATGAATTGGATCGAGTGACGTCTGCTCTATTTGTCACCCAGTTTAGTCGCCAGGCTGAACAGATTCGTTCTATCATTTATAAACATTGGGGGACCCTCACTCTTGATAAGGACCTACATAGTTCAGTTAACCAGGGTCCAGCCATTACTTTTAGGAAATCCAAATCCTTATCTGACTATCTTTCTCCAAGATTGTTTTACTCTAAGAAGTCTAACAAATCTGTTTAAAATAAAAGGTTTTTTTAAATGTGGAAAATGTTGCGTTTGCTGCTATGCGAAACCAATTAAGTCTATTAAGACTATTTATTCTAAAAAGAACTATAGGATCCCATCCTTTATTAATTGTGACTCACAATTTGTCATATACTTTCTTACCTGTGGCTGTGGCCAAGGGTACGTGGGCTGCACTATACGCCCTGTTAAAAACAGAATCATGGAGCATATACGTTCCATTAAAAGAAAAGATTTCATGTTACCAGTTTCAAAACATTTTACTGGCTGTCCTTCAGGAGGTCTATCAAATGTTCATTTTTCTGCTGTAGAACTGGTGCCCATGCCCATGAGAGGGGGTGATAGATTAAAGCTCCTCAACCAGCGGGAGATGTTTTGGATCCATTCTTTGGATACATTATCCCCTGCAGGAATTAATACAGAATGGGATCTAGAAAAGGTGAAGGGAAACACAAAATGGATGTGCCCCCTAAAAGAATTCACTTAAATGCACACCATAACAGTGTAAAAATTAACTTTTAATAAATTTACTTAAAACATATATTACCAAAGTAATGTGTAATGTGAATTAAAAATATATTAAATCAACGCTATCAGGCAACCTTGTCGTCAGTTATAAGTTCATACTATCCCATTTAACCACTTAATAATGGTGGGATATGGAGGACACAGATTGCTAGGAGTCAGGGTGTTAACCCCTCTGGAGCAACGGTGAGACCCAATAATGGAAGTGTATAGATGTACACAAGTGAGTGGCCAATGGGTTAAATGTCCAGCTACCTTGCTAGATCAGCCAGCACTGCGCACTATAATGGAGACTTTAGTGTGTTAAAATAAGAGTGCTAGAGTGATAAAGCTGGCAAATGCAGTGATAATGGTAGTACATACACTGCTTGTCCGGGATGGGAAGGGAGCGAAGATAGCAGGGATACACCATGAAAAATAAAAAATAAATGCATACAATAGTGTAATAAGTTCTTTTCAATCTGGATAAAACATGTATGTCTTGGCTCTATAGCAATGCCTACTTACAGCAGGTCAAAAGGTAAAAAGCATTGATCTACACAGCAGGTAGAAAGGTGTCAGGATCTTCAGGAACAACAGCCCAGGTTTACAGCATAAGAAATCAGCACCTCAGCTCAGACGTCAGTAGATGTGAGTGGATCAGAGACATGCAAAAGAAAGGCAGACCATAGTGTCGATCGTGCATAAAATTTATATAAACAAACAACAAATTTTAGGAATTGTACTCACATTGTGTACATAATCATAGTTCACATAAGGCTTTACTTGAGGCAAATGGAGTGCTGGTTCAGTGTGGAGCAGCTCACCGGGGATCTTCTCCTTAGACTCACAACAGACCGGGTGGGAGATGGCGTCTGACGTCACATCCGCTGTTGGGGTGACGGCATCCGGTCTTGGAGGCAAACGGTGGGGGAACTCAGCAACTCTGAAGCCTTCAGTAGAAAGAGCAGCTGCAGCAATGAAAGTGGCTCTACGCGTTTCGTCGTACTAGACAACTTCCTCAGGAGCATTCATTGAGGAGAAGATCCCCGGTGAACGTTTAATTGGGAGATACAGGGGCCACAATTCAGGTCAGTTAGCTGGAAGAAGGGAAGCCGGTCAGCCAGAAGAGCAGGTCCTCCGGTCAGCCAGAAGAGCAGGTCAGCCGGTCAGCTCTGAGATCAGCATTACTTATATCCCCTAAACGTTGTCCCCTGCATGTAATGCGCAGAACAGCCTGCACTGCATATACTGTACATGAGATACTTAACCCTTTCTTTTCGCTCGACTCTAATCTGAATGATTTGCTAATTGGTTTGTAATTAGAGAGATATTTGTAGCAGAATCCCATGTATGTTCTTTTTACCTTTTTAGATACCGTTTTGTGTAATAAAAGATATGAGATCAGAGGGGCTTCCTGTTTGCACTCGTGTTTTGGCAGAAGTGTATATGTGACCCTATAAATCTCCCTCACACCCGGCTTGGCAGCGTGACACTAGTGCAATGACCTGGGGAAGAATCACTGAGCTGTTAGCAATAGATACAACGGATAGAAAAGACACTACACATAGGTTGGATTAAAGAGAGTATTTTATTGAAATAATGAATCTCTTTGCTGGTAGGGGCCTGCAGCACATTGCAGAGCAATATAGTAACACGCAGAGCAATGCACTGCAGGCCCCTCCGGCAGCAAAGGAGTGAAGACCAATGCAGGGTGTATAAAGATCTCACTGATAATTCATGCACAAAGGGCAATTTGTTGCTGTGATCCAGAGGAAGGCGAAACATAACCCCTGCTGTGCAATGGGGGAAAAAAATTCCTTCCTGACCCCATTAAATGGCGATCGGAGGGTCCCTGGATCACTGCGCAGTGAGATCAGATGGAGCAGCACAGATCAGCGTTGTTATACACAGGGGCACACTCAGTATATAGAGATGTGGGTGATGGGGCCCTTGTGCCCCTGTGTATAACTCACCTGCTCCCCCATCCCCCTGCATATCTATCCCATTCACCCCTTTTCCTCCCGCATACCTCGCAGGGCCGGCCGGCCATTAGGCGGTCGCCTAGCGCGCAAAGGTCCTAGGGGCGCATTAATAATCATTATTATTTTTTTTCTTATTATTTCTAATTTATTTATCTTTTTTTTAAAATTATTATTCTTTTTTTTTATCCAGTATTTTGGCGCCCTTTTGTTTTTATTTTGCGTCGCGCTGGGGTGCGGTCGCACCCCCTGCAGTCCCGATAGCTACGCCACTGTTTATTTTATTATTTTATTTATCTTGTTATTTTTTATACAACTGGGGCACAAATTTTAAGTTTCGCCTCGGGCGCATGAAACCCGTGCTCCGGCCCTGCTCCTTGTTCTCTCTCACCCTCTCACGCCCAATATCCCTATCTCCCTCTAGTACCTGCCCCTCCCGCAGCCTTCCTGATCTTATCTGCCTCTCCTGCGGTCAAACCAACTTCTCAGGGCCCCTAGAATACCCCTGTATCTACGCCCTGGCTCCTCTGCTACCTGCTCCCGGCTTCTTCTCCGCCTAAAAAAGGTGAAGCAGCAGATCTGTCCGCACCTCTCGTATTCTCCTACCTGCTCCTGGGGTCTTCTCCTCCGCCTAAAAAAGGTGAAGCAGCAGATCCGGCCACACCTGTCGTATGCTCCTTGGTCATCGTACACCACGTCTGCCTCCTCGGCCGCCTTGTAGCCCACCTCATTGTTCCACTTGACGCCCGCTTTTTCGTATGCCTCGTCGTCCGCCTCGTAGCCCGCCTCGTCGTCTGGTGGCACAAAGGGCACCACCTTCGTGCGTGTCCTGACCTGCAGGAGACATGAAGTGTTTGTAACCAGGGACAGTGATACTCTGTATCGCAAGAGCTCCTGTGCCACTTATACCCCCTCCGCAATACCACGTTATACCGCCCTCCACAGGGCAAATACCCGTTATACCCACCTCCCCAGGCCCAGTACCCAGTTATACAACCCTCCCAAGGCCCAGTACCCTGTTATACACCCCTCCCAAGGCCCAGTACCCTGTTATACGCCACTCCCCAGGCCCAGTACCCTGTTATACACCCCTCCCCAGGCCCAGTACCCTGTTATACACCCCTCCCAAGGCCCAGTACCCTGTTATACACCCCTCCCCAGGCCCAGTACCTGTTATACCCACCTCACCAGGCCCAGTACCCGTTATACCCACCTCACCAGGCCCAGTACCCATTATGTACCCCTCCCCAGAAGGTCATATTTCTATTTATCAAAAATACATTGAGTTACCTCTGGTTTTCAGGCATGTCCTAGGGGAGTTATCACAGAGACACAGAAACGTCGCTGAGTTTGGTGAGTAACTCCCTTAACCTCTCAGCAGTTGAATTCCCCATTAGGCGCTTAACACGTTAAAAACAAGCGTTGCTATTTCTCTGCATGAAGTTGCAGGTAATTGGAAGAGTTACACAGTGACGACTATTTCATCACTCACCTTCTTCTCCCGAAACGGTCTTTTCTGTCTTATTTCCGGCTTCACATCGGATATCCATATCCATTCTTGGCCTCTGATCTGTATGCAAGACAATGCTTTAAGACAGGGTTGCGCAACCTTTTTCCCTGCTCCCCCCTCCCCCCTCCCCACCTTGTCTCCGACGTTCTGATGTAACGACGTCATGTGATATCACGTTGCTATGGCAATGCCACATCATGTGACGCCACGTTGCTGTCGCCAGAAGCCGCCGGAGACAAGGAAAGGGAACTTACAGAGGACTTGCGCGCGATTTCCGGCATTTAATTTAAATGCTGTGGGGAAGAGCGAGGGGCCACTGTAAGCGCCGAGCCCCTCCTCCCAAGAAAATGTCGCGCCCCTCGATTTGCACACCCCTGCTTTAAGAGATATTCTGGGACCCTCCAACTCCTCCATCGGACCCTTCCTCATACTCATATTGACTGACCTTGCAGTGCTCTGCCCTGACCTGCTATGATGCCTCTCAAAATACCATGCTAACTCATTCTGAACATACATGTGTCCTTTCTACATGTTACTCAGCTTGTATGGGCCACAGACAGCTTTCCCGGGGTCCAGGACTAGTTTCCACCGGGGACCCTCACCCATGGGTCGGCGACCTTGCGAGAACCCACCCCCCCCCCAACCTGTTTTCTCTTGCACTGCCATAGACTACAACATTTCGGCCTGCTGGTCTTTTTCAGGTAAAGTGGCTAAACCCACTAAATCCAGCAAAGAAAGGCCAGCAGCCAAAACATTGTAGTCTGTGGCACAATAAATTATCTTTTTTTATTCAAATCTGTGTGCCCTTTTCCATCAATCTTATTGTATACATTGGACGAAATGCCGGTCTTCCCTGAGACTAAGGGGCACTGGTAAAAGTATCACTAATTGTTTTTTTTGGTATGCAGCAAATCCCCATCATTTTTGCGTTCTCTTGCTCTGCCCCAATCTGACACACCACCTTGCTCTCTCACCCCCCTCTTACACTCCCCCATCACCCTTCCCTTCCCCAAAGGTTGTCCTTTAATCAGATCTTACCCAAATTGTCTCCATCTCCCTTGGAAATGTTCTGTCTTTAAGCTGTGTGGCTCCTCTTGATCCGAACTTTCTTAGCTGACCCCTTTAGGTTTCGGCTCCGAGGGTCTAAAAAATAAGCGACTCCGAAAAGATGTGAAATATGCACAAGGGTCCTAAAATATTTATCTAATGGGGCTCTGAGGGGGAGACTTAAATACTAGTTAATATAATCTATTTAACTAACAAATATGATCTATTAAACTAAGAAATATAATGTATCAAACTAAATAAATATCTATTAAACTAATAAATAGAATCTATTGTACTAAGAAATATAATCTATTCAACTAAATAAATATAATCTATTTAAAAACAATACAATAAAAAGCTGGAGAAATGATACGTCAACCAAGCCACAGATGTGATGCCAATGAGCGTTGAACTCCTTGCAGATCCACCGTCAGATGGTTGTGGCAGAAAGTGGTGACATGCAGTAGAACAGAGTGGTTGAGCTGTAACCACGGCAGTCAGGTCAGAAATCAACACAATATTTTTTGAAATTTAGAATGAGAATGTTCAATATGTCACATTCTGGGCTCAGACCCTGAGCCCTGTCACATGTTAGCAGCTTGTGATAATAGAAGATATCCATATACTGGGATGTGATAAGAGACATGAAGGTCATTTTATACTGGGTCCCATAACCTGCTTTATATGAAGTATCATTTTACACTAATTAGTAGAGATGCTACATTTTGAAAAATAGCGCTTTTGGCGACATTGTTCATTTTCTCTACAAATGATAAATGAAAAAGTTGGATAAAACGTTATATGTGTGTGTGCGCGTGCAATATATATATATATATACACATATACATACATACACATATAGTATGTTTATATATATATATCATACTATATGTATATATATTGTCTGTTTTATACACACATACACGTGTGTGTATATGTATGTGTGTGTGTGTGTATATATGTGTGTGCGTGTGTATATATATGGTATAACCCAGAGGTGCGCAAAGTGGAGGGCGGGAGATTTTTCGGGGGGGGGGGGGGGAGGCGCACGGGCGGTTGCAGAGGCCCCGCGCACTTCCTCGAGGCATTAAAATTAAATGCCGGGGGATCGCGTGAGGCCTCTGCAATGCTATTACTTACCTTGACTCTGCCGGCGTCACTCGTGTCCATGGCAACGCGGTGTTAAATTACGCCGCGGGGTCATGTGACGTCACCCTCGTCAAATGCCGCTGCCGGTCACGTGACGCCGCATCAAGGTAAAGGAGGGGGTGGGGGCGCGAGCTCCCCTGGTATAACCAATAAATAATATAGCTGATATAGCAATTTGGTTGTGGCTAGAGAAAGATTATAGTGGCAGTGAGAATTAGTGGCCAGAATTAATAACTAAAAAGTAGCTGTAATAAAATAATAATAAACACTATGCCTAAACACAATAACAGTCCAGAAACTTAGCTCTAATAGCTATGTTATAACTCAATCATAAAAGGATCCAATTCGGGCATCCTCTGGAGTCCTGGCAGCTCTCTTCGGGGAAACAACCACCTCCTCGATAGATACCTAAACAAAAAAAAAGAAGAGAAAGCGCCCGCTCCATGTGTAAATTCGGTTTAACAATTTAATTTCCTGGACAAGATAAAAATAACAAACTCACAAACATCCGTTTGGTAAAAGCGTTGTATGAGACAGGCTCGTGCTCCGTGGTAATCCGGTGGTCAATCCGGTGGTCAATCCGCAGCTCCAGACTTTGGACGATGACCGGGAAACTCGATAGGCTGCGCCCCTTGCAGTGTGGTCCTCCGGCAATCTGTAGTATGCAGTTGTGATTCCACTCTGTAATTCCGGTGTCTCGCCTTGTTCGCGTACCAACTTCCCTTCCGGCGTCAAGACGGATAGTGTGGCAATAGCAACGAGAAGAATGTACCTACGTGTTTCTTCAGCACACGGCTGATTTCATCAGAGGATAATGCTACAACTCAGTCGTAATGGTTTTATAGTCCTACAGTCCAATTGGTAATGGCATAATAGATCACATATGTTACTGATTTTAGATAATAATAGATTCTTGTATGACACACACACACGAACACATATACATATATATATATATATATATATATATATATATATATATATATATATATATATGTATACTAGCTGAGAGACCCGGCGTTGCCCGGGATGTAATGTTCCCGTTCCTCTCTCTCCTCCCCCCTCTCTCTGTTTGTCCCCCATTCACATCAATCCAGTCCCCCCCCTCCCTCCCTCCTTTACAGCTTCATGTAGCGTGTGTGCGTCAGTCACTGTGTGTTTGCTCGCGCGTCAGTGAGTCTGAGGCAGAAACACAAACACACACAGACTGACTGACGCACACACAGTCAGTGTGTGCCTCAGTCAGTGTGTGCGTGCGTCAGTCAGGCTTTGTGTGCGCGTCAGTCAGTGTGTGCGTGCGTGCGTGCGGCAGTCAGTCAGTGTGTGCGCGCGGGGCGTCAAAGGCAGGGGGGGGCATCAAAGGGAGGGGGGGGGCGTCAAAGGGAGGGGGGGGGCGTCAAAGGGAGGGGGGGGGGCGTCAAAGTGAGGGGGGGGGCGTCAAAGTGAGGGGGGGGGGCGTCAAAGGGAGGGGGGGGGCGTCAAAGGGAGGGGGGGGCGTCAAAGGGAGGGGGGGGGCGTCAAAGGGAGGGGGGGGGCGTCAAAGGGAGGGGGGGCGTCAAAGGGAGGGGGGGGGGGCGTCAAAGGGAGGGGGGGGGGCGTCAAAGGGAGGGGGGGGGGCGCCTCAAAGGCATGGATTCCTCCCCCTGCATTTCCTGCAGTGGACAGGAGGGGGGGGGGCAGTGGACAGGAGGGGGGGGGGCAGTGGACAGGAGGGGGGGGGGGGCAGTGGACAGGAGGGGGGGGGGGCAGTGGACAGGAGGGGGGGGCAGTGGACAGGAGGGAGGGGGCAGTGGACAGGAGGGGGGGGGCAGTGGACAGGAGGGGGGGGGGCAGTGGACAGGAGGGGGGGGCAGTGGACAGGAGGGGGGGGCAGTGGACAGGAGGGGGGGGCAGTGGACAGGAGGGGGGGGCAGTGGACAGGAGGGGGGGGGGCAGTGGACAGGAGGGGGGGGGGGCAGTGGACAGGAGGGGGGGGGGGGCAGTGGACAGGAGGGGGGGGGCAGTGGACAGGAGGGGGGGGGCAGTGGACAGGAGGGGGGGGGGCAGTGGACAGGAGGGGGGGGCAGTGGACAGGAGGGGGGGGGCAGTGGACAGGAGGGGGGGGCAGTGGACAGGAGGGGGGGGCAGTGGACAGGAGGGGGGGGCAGTGGACAGGAGGGGGGGGCAGTGGACAGGAGGGGGGGGGCAGTGGACAGGAGGGAGGGGGCAGTGGACAGGAGGGGGGGGGCAGTGGACAGGAGGGGGGGGGGGGCAGTGGACAGGAGGGGGGGGGCAGTGGACAGGAGGGGGGACAGGAGGGGGGACGCAGTGGACAGGAGGGGGGACGCAGTGGACAGGAGGGGGGACGCAGTGGACAGGAGGGGGGGCAGTGGACAGGAGGGGGGGGGCAGTGGACAGGAGGGGGGGGCAGTGGACAGGAGGGGGGGGCAGTGGACAGGAGGGGGGGGCAGTGGACAGGAGGGGGGGCAGTGGACAGGAGGGGGGGGGGCAGTGGACAGGAGGGGGGGGCAGTGGACAGGAGGGGGGACGCAGTGGACAGGAGGGGGGGGCAGTGGACAGGAGGGGGGGGCAGTGGATAGGAGGGGGGGGCAGTGGACAGTGACACACACACACACACACACACACACACACACACACACACACACACACACACACACACACACACACACACACACACACACACCTCAGTTGATGCGCCCTTTCTTTAGTTCCGTTTGGCGCCGGAGGTGGGGAGCGACACCTACCTGTACTTCCGGGCGCCGCCACCGTCTGACTCGGTGCCGCGAGGGAGGAAGGGGGTCCGCCATCTTACGCGCCGCGTGGCAGCTGCGGGAAGCGAGGTGATTTGGAGCGGGGAGAGGTGATTTGGAGCGGGGAGAGGTGATTTGGAGCGGGGAGAGGTGATGCCGCTGAGGAGGGGGAAGAGGTGATGCCGCTGGGGAGGGGGAAGAGGTGATGCCGCTGGGGAGGGGGAAGAGGTGATGCCGCTGGGGAGGGGGAAGAGGTGATGCCGCTGGGGAGGGGGAAGAGGTGATGCCGCTGCGGAGGGGGAAGAGGTGATGCCGCTGGGGAGGGGGAAGAGGTGATGCCGCTGGGGAGGGGGAAGAGGTGATGCCGCTGGGGAGGGGGAAGAGGTGATGCCGCTGGGGAGGGGGAAGAGGTGATGCCGCTGGGGAGGGGGAAGAGGTGATGCCGCTGGGGAGGGGGAAGAGGTGATGCCGCTGGGGAGGGGGAAGAGGTGATGCCGCTGGGGAGGGGGAAGAGGTGATGCCGCTGGGGAGGGGGAAGAGGTGATGCCGCTGGGGAGGGGGAAGAGGTGATGCCGCTGGGGAGGGGGAAGAGGTGATGCCGCTGGGGAGGGGGAAGAGGTGATGCCGCTGGGGAGGGGGAAGAGGTGATGCCGCTGGGGAGGGGGAAGAGGTGATGCCGCTGGGGAAGGGGAAGAGGTGATGCCGCTGGGGAGGGGGAAGAGGTGATGCCGCTGGGGAGGGGGAAGAGGTGATGCCGCTGGTGAGGGGGAAGAGGTGATGCCTCTGGGGAGGGGGAAGAGGTGATGCCGCTGGGGAGGGGGAAGAGGTGATGCCGCTGGGGAGGGGGAAAAGGTGATTTGGAGAGGGGAGAGAGAGGTGTGTGTGTGTGTGTGTGTGTGTGTGTGTGTGTGTGTGTGTGTGTGTGTGTTAGTTATTTTTTTGGCCCGTCACTCCGCCTCAGGCCAATGAGAGGTGTGGGGGGCGGGCCAAGGGGGTGGTGTGAGTGTGTGAGGCCAATGAGAGGTGTGCGGGGGCGGGCGGGCCAAGGGACCAATGAGATTCCCGCTAGGGACACCGGACATCCAGCAGGCAGGCATGCATGCATGCAGGCAGGCAGGCAAACATACAGTGCTTTCACTAATATAGTATAAAGATATATATATATATATATATATATATATATATATATAGATAACAGCAGGCACTTCAAAGGCTCCAAAGAAATAAGTGCTTGTTCAACAAAAATTACAGGAAACCAGGTGTCCCACCAAGGAGACAAAAAACAGCACTCAAGGTATATTGCAAAAGTGTATTTGAAAAAAAGCAGGCACATATAAATCCAACGTTTCGGTCCTGTATAGGGCCTTCCTCACGCCCCTGAGGAAGGTCCTATACAGGACCGAAACGTTGGATTTATATGTGCCTGCTTTTTTTCAAATACACTTTTGCAATATACCTTGAGTGCTGTTTTTTGTCTCCTTGGTGGGACACCTGGTTTCATATATATATATATATATATATATATATATATATATATATATATATATATATATATATATATATATATATATATATATATATATACAAATACAACTGTATGCTCATCTGCATGTCTTAGGCAGGTCTGCAACCCCGCCTTTCCCCATTATCACCCAGCATACAGCACTTCCACTGTAGCAAGGGATTCTGGGAAATGACATGCAAATGAGCACACAGTGTCACTTTTTGCCTCAAAAACCATTTTTAACATGGTTCCCTATAGGATTAAGCTTGCTGCATGGTCACAGCTTTGAGCACAGCCAGGGTTAAGGTGCATACCCAGAAAACCACCCACAGACAGCTGTTTCGACCTTAATGGGTCTCATCAGTGTGGGGTTGATTTAACTGGGTATGCAAAGAGGCTATGGGATAGGCTATACCATAATACTGAGTTAAGTTATGGTGAGTAAAAAAAGTGACAAAAACCCTCCACAGGAAAGCAAATATGCAAATACAACTGTATGCTCATCTGCATGTCTTAGGCAGGTCTGCAACCCCTCCTTTCCCCATTATCAGCAGCATACAGCACTTCCACTGCAGCAAGGGATTCTGGGAAATGACATGCAAAAAATATATATATATATATATATATATATATATATATATATATAATCTTCTTCTCTCTGAAGAAGACCGTTTTAGTCGGAACGCGTTGGAGTGAGAGTCTGTGGAGTGGGACCCCTACCCTTTTCCATGACAGGAGGCCTTGGCAATCTGTAAATTGGCCTTTCACACCTACGCTTTAATGGTGATGTATTTACATCTTTAATACTCGAGCATTTATTGCCTCCATTTCTGCAATTACTATTTTACAACAACAGCTATCTCCTTACGTTATGTGCACAAATCTGCAGTGTGTGTAGAGGTATATGTGCATGCTTGGATCAGAGCTGCTTGTGTGGAGAGGTATATGAGCATGCTTGGATCAGAGCTGCTTGTGTGTAGAGGTATATGTGCATGCTTGGATCAGAGCTGCTTGTGTGTAGAGGTATATGTGCATGCTTGGATCAGAGCTGCTTGTGTGGAGAGGTATATGTGCATGCTTGGATCAGAGCTGCTTGTGTGTAGAGGTATATGTGCATGCTTGGATCAGAGCTGCTTGTGTGTAGAGGTATATGTGCATGCTTGGATCAGAGCTGCTTGTGTGTAGAGGTATATGTGCATGATTGGATCAGAGCTGCTTGTGTGTAGAGGTATATGTGCATGCTTGGATCAGAGCTGCTTGTGTGGAGAGGTATATGTGCATGCTTGGATCAGAGCTGCTTGTGTGTGTAGAGGTATATGTGCATGCTTGGATCAGAGCTGCTTGTGTGTAGAGGTATATGTGCATGCTTGGATCAGAGCTGCTTGTGTGTAGAGGTATATGTGTATGCTTGGATCAGAGCTGCTTGTGTGTAGAGGTATATGTGCATGCTTGGATCAGAGCTGCTTGTGTGTAGAGGTATATGTGCATGCTTGGATCAGAGCTGCTTGTGTGTAGAGGTATATGTGCATGCTTGGATCAGAGCTGCTTGTGTGTAGAGGTATATGCGCATGCTTGGATCAGAGCTGCTTGTGTGGAGAGGTATATGTGCATGATTGGATCAGAGCTGCTTGTGTGGAGAGGTATATGCGCATGCTTGGATCAGAGCTGCTTGTGTGTAGAGGTATATGTGCATGATTGGATCAGAGCTGCTTGTGTGGAGAGGTATATGTGCATGCTTGGATCAGAGCTGGAGTGTGTGTAGAGGTATATGTGCATGCTTGGATCAGAGCTGCTTGTGTGTAGAGGTATATGTGCATGCTTGGATCAGAGCTGCTTGTGTGTAGAGGTATATGTGCATGCTTGGATCAGAGCTGCTTGTGTGGAGAGGTATATGTGCATGCTTGGATCAGAGCTGCTTGTGTGGAGAGGTATATGTGCATGCTTGGATCAGAGCTGCTTGTGTGTAGAGGTATATGTGCATGATTGGATCAGAGCTGCTTGTGTGGAGAGGTATATGTGCATGCGTGGATCAGAGCTGCAGTGTGTGTAGAGGTATATGTGCATGCTTGGATCAGAGCTGCTTGTGTGTAGAGGTATATGTGCATGCTTGGATCAGAGCTGCTTGTGTGTGTAGAGGTATATGTGCATGCTTGGATCAGAGCTGCTTGTGTGTAGAGGTATATGTGCATGATTGGATCAGAGCTGCTTGTGTGTAGAGGTATATGTGCATGCTTGGATCAGAGCTGCTTGTGTGTAGAGGTATATGTGCATGATTGGATCAGAGCTGCTTGTGTGTAGAGGTATATGTGTATGCTTGGATCAGAGCTGCTTGTGTGTAGAGGTATATGTGCATGATTGGATCAGAGCTGCTTGTGTGTAGAGGTATATGTGCATGCTTGGATCAGAGCTGCTTGTGTGTAGAGGTATATGTGCATGATTGGATCAGAGCTGCTTGTGTGTAGAGGTATATGTGCATGCTTGGATCAGAGCTGCTTGTGTGTAGAGGTATATGTGCATGATTGGATCAGAGCTGCTTGTGTGTAGAGGTATATGTGCATGCTTGGATCAGAGCTGCTTGTGTGTGTAGAGGTATATGTGCATGCTTGGATCAGAGCTGCTTGTGTGTAGAGGTATATGTGCATGCTTGGATCAGAGCTGCTTGTGCTGGTGATTACTTTTGCTGTTCTTTGCCTCACGGAATACATGTTTGGTAGATGTGAGTCCCCCTCCTCTTTTATCAATTTTTCTTCCCTTGTTTTTAACCCACAGTAATACATTTGTATTGTTATCACTTTCTTGGCATGCCCGTGTGCTTCTTCATAAGGATGCTTTTTTCGTTGTAATACATATCCATTATCCTTTAGCACCACTGTCCATTGTTATTATATCATAAATCAAGACAGTTTCTGGGCAACAGTGACGCACTGTGTTGATGCGGTATACTTTGTGTCACATATATATATATATATATATATATATATATATATAAAATCAAAAAATAAATAGACTATACCGTTCTGTGGCTAACGAAATGCTTTTATTTGTGCGAGCTTTCGAGATACGCTGATCTCTTCTTCTGGCGGTGTTACAATGAATGAAGCAAGCAAAGGGTATACTTAAAAACAGTGTCTCTTGGAATGTTATCTGTGCTTGTCCCTTCTCCCCCCCCCCTCTTGTGTGAATGTGATTTATGGCTAGAGGTGTTAAATGGTTCCTGAAAGTTAGTGATGTAAGAGTGTGTGTGTGTGTGTGTGTGTGTGTGTATCTGTGTGAATATAAATGAATGGAGAGCCCACAGTTTATACAGTGCTTTACAAAAGGTGTGTGTGTGTGGAGTGGGAGTTAATATAAATTGTGTGGGTAGGTGTGGAAATGTGAGAGATTGTAGCAAAACTAAAAGTGTGTGTAGATACTATGTGGTCCCTATTGGTGTATAGGGATGGAAAAACAAGGAGTATTTGTATGTGTAAGAGACAGCTGTGTGTGCATACATATAGCACAGTATGTACAGACATGGCCTTTAGCGCTCATGGGAAGAGAGTTCACTTGTGTCAGTAATGACTCATAAAATTTCGATCTCTGTTTAGGCCACCGCTAAGTGTCCCGAACAGTTGCATATATTTCTATTCGTGCAACCATCTCTATTTCGGTGTTTTAAGATTAACTTTGAGTATGGCAACCCCCAGATCGTCCATCTTATGGACAGAGTCAGAGAAATGTTCGCCGACAGGACTGTCTCTTGTTCTGCGTGTGATGCTGTGCGATGCAGGTTCATTCTCTTGTTTAGCCCCTGCCCCGTCTCACCTATGTAGTAGCAGCCCCCTGGACATTTCATGCACATGATGAGGAACACGACATTGCTGGAGGAACAGGTGAACCTTCCTCTGATTTTGTATTCCCGATTCCTGTGTGGTATTTGTATTGTGTCCGCTGTGTAGAGTATTGCGCAGGTTTTGCATCTTGCGTCCTGGCCTGGCATATATATAATTATATATATATATATTCCACAGAAGCAGCCGGCACTCCAGTTGCATGTAGAAAAAATTGGGTGCTTGTCCCATAAAGCAATAATAAACCACACGATTCCGTTTGAAGCACGAGATCAGGAGACAGCACTCTGGTAAGTTTGATCACAAGTTTTTGTACTGAAAAAGACACATAAACCGACGTGTCACGACAGGTCACTCTGCGCGTATTCTGACAGGCCAAGATGGCGTTTGCAGGGAGCTCGGGCGGTGGTAACATCTCTGCGGTGGCGCAGTCCGGATCCCAATACGTTCGCCGCGGAACCCGCTCTGGGCTTCAGTGTAAATCTCCGTCTCCCCCTGTCAGCCTCAGGCAGCTGTTTAGCTATATTTTTAGCCAATCCAGGATTCCTTTATCCCGTTTTATTGAACACTGTCTTCCTTTTTATTATTTTATATACCGTTTGTCATGTTGTTTATAGATTTAGTTTCATTTAGTTATATTTGATTATTCATGTGGTTTGTGTTCATTGTAACCGAACCCGGATCTGTGACGCATATGTACTGAGGTGGGGTTGGATCCCCTCGGTTATTTCTTGTTTTATTAATAAATAATTTACTATATTTTAATCTCTGGTGCGCATTGTGTGCGTTTTTCTTCTTGTCTGCACAGTGCTTCAGATTCTGCATCTGAAAAAATGCCGGTGGATCGGGATGTGAGGTAGGGAAGTGACGTCCGCGCCGGAACGTTATTGCCACGCCTCCAAATATTCATTGCCACGCCCCCAAATCGCGCCCGCTGCATACCCTGCAAAGCCATTAAAAAGCTCAGGCTTCAGCAAGTGTATTGCAGCGTGTGTGCGCCTTCCCTCCGTCTGAAATACTATAGACCAGGCCTGCACAACTCGTAAAGCGAGAAGGGCCAAAATGCTCCAAGGAAAAAAAATTTGGGGCCGCACGGGTAAAATCATCATCATCATCTCTCCTCCAGCACCTCTCATCATCATCCTCATATCTCCCCCAGAACCCCTCACTATCAACCTTTGCGATACTCCCCATCTATCTCTCATACCCCCATCTCTCCCCCTCACCCACACATAATACTCCCTCTCCACAAACACACAATACCCCACTGCACACCACACACATCCCACGCCCCCTGCACCTCACATCCTTCTACCCCCCTGCACCTCACATCACTCTCCCCCCCTGCACCTCACATCACTCTCCCCCCCTGCACCTCACACCACTCTCCCCCCCTGCACCTCCCATCTCTCCCCCCTGCACCTCACATCACTCTTCCCCCCTGCACCTCACATCACTCTTCCCCCCTGCACCTCACATCACTCTTCCCCCCTGCACCTCACATCACTCCCCCCCCTGAACCTCACATCACTCCCCCCCCTGAACCTCACACCACTCTCCCCCCCCTGCACCTCACATAACTCTCCCCCCCCTGCAACTCACATCACTCTCCCCCCCTGCAACTCACATCACTCTCCCCCCTGTACCTCCAATCACCCCCCCTGCACCTCCAATCACCCCCCCTACACCTCCAACAACCCTCCCCTGCACCTCCAATAACCCCCCCTGCACATCCAACAACCCTCCCCTGCACCTCCAAAGACCCCCCCTGCACCTCCAATGACCCCCCCTGCACCTCCAATGACCCCCCCTGCACCTCCAATAACCCCCCCTGCACCTCCAATAACCCCCCGCACCTCCAATGACCCCCACACCTCCAATCACCCCCCCTGCACCTCAATCACCCCCCTGCACCTCCAACCACCCCCCCTGAACCTCCAATCACCCCCCCTGAACCTCCAATCACCCCCCCCTGCACCTCCAATCACCCCCCCCCTGCACCTCCAATCACCCCCCCCCCGCTGCACCTCCAATCACCCCCCCTGCACCTCCAATCACCCCCCTCTGCACCTCCAATCACCCCCCCTGCACCTCCAATCACCCCCCCTGCACCTCCAATCACCCCCCCCTGCACCTCCAATCACCCCTGCACCTCATCCCCTACACCTCACCTCCCCTGCACCTCACCTCAATGCACCTCACCTCAATGCACCTCACATCACCCCCGGGACCGCGGGGAATCGCTGCCATTTTTTTTTTTGAAGGTTTTTTTTTTTAAGTTTTTTTTTTTTTAAATCTCATTGCGGGCCGCACAGAGAGGCCGGGCGGGCCGCACAGAGAGGCCGGGCGGGCCGCACAGAGAGGCCGGGCGGGCCGTACAGAGGGGGCCGCACAGAGAGGCGGGGCGGGCCGCACAGAGAGGCCGGGCGGGCCGCACAGAGAGGCGGGGCGGGCCGCACAGAGAGGCCGGGCGGGCCGCACAGAGAGGCGGGGCGGGCCGCACAGAGAGGCCGGGCGGGCCGCACAGAGAGGCCGGGCTGGCCGTACAGAGGGGGCCGCACAGAGAGGCGGGGCGGGCCGCACAGAGAAGCGGGGCGGGCCGCACAGAGAGGCGGGGCGGGCCGCACAGAGAGGCGGGGCGGGCCGCACAGAGAGGCGGGGCGGGCCGCACAGAGAGGCGGGGCGGGCCGCACAGAGAGGCGGGGCGGGCCGCACAGAGAGGCGGGGCGGGCCGCACAGAGAGGCGGGGCGGGCCGCACAGAGAGGCGGGGCGGGCCGCACAGAGAGGCGGGGCGGGCCGCACAGAGAGGCCGGGCGGGCCGCACAGAGAGGCCGGGCGGGCCGCACAGAGAGGCCGGGCGGGCCGCACAGAGAGGCGGGGCGGGCCGCACAGAGAGGCCGGGCGGGCCGCACAGAGAGGCGGGGCGGGCCGCACAGAGAGGCGGGGCGGGCCGCACAGAGAGGCGGGGCGGGCCGCACAGAGAGGCCGGGCGGGCCGCACAGAGAGGCGGGGCGGGCCGCACA
Source organism: Ascaphus truei (assembly GCF_040206685.1). NCBI lineage: Eukaryota > Metazoa > Chordata > Amphibia > Anura > Ascaphidae > Ascaphus > Ascaphus truei. Next base: position 8,437 of record NW_027457225.1, on the reverse strand, counting down.
GAGAGGCCGGGCAGGCCGCACAGAGAGGCCGGGCGGGCCGTACAGAGGGGGCCGCACAGAGAGGCGGGGCGGGCCGCACAGAGAGGCGGGGCGGGCCGCACAGAGAGGCGGGGCGGGCCGCACAGAGAGGCCGGTCGGGCCGCACAGAGAGGCGGGGCGGGCCGCACAGAGAGGCGGGGCGGGCCGCACAGAGAGGCCGGGCAGGCCGCACAGAGAGGCCGGGCGGGCCGTACAGAGGGGGCCGCACAGAGAGGCGGGGCGGGCCGCACAGAGAGGCCGGGCGGGCCGCACAGAGAGGCCGGGCGGGCCGCACAGAGAGGCGGGGCGGGCCGCACAGAGAGGCCGGGCGGGCCGCACAGAGAGGCCGGGCGGGCCGCACAGAGAGGCGGGGCGGGCCGCACAGAGAGGCCGGGCAGGCCGCACAGAGAGGCCGGGCGGGCCGTACAGAGGGGGCCGCACAGAGAGGCGGGGCGGGCCGCACAGAGAGGCGGGGCGGGCCGCACAGAGAGGCGGGGCGGGCCGCACAGAAAGGCGGGGCGGGCCGCACAGAGAGGCGGGGCGGGCCGCACAGAGAGGCGGGGCGGGCCGCACAGAGAGGCGGGGCGGGCCGCACAGAGAGGCGGGGCGGGCCGCACAGAGAGGCGGGGCGGGCCGCACAGAGAGGCGGGGCGGGCCGCACAGAGAGGCGGGGCGGGCCGCACAGAGAGGCGGGGCGGGCCGCACAGAGAGGCGGGGCGGGCCGCACAGAGAGGCGGGGCGGGCCGCACAGAGAGGCGGGGCGGGCCGCACAGAGAGGCGGGGCGGGCCGCACAGAGAGGCGGGGCGGGCCGCACAGAGAGGCCGGGCGGGCCGCACAGAGAGGCCGGGCAGGCCGCACAGAGAGGCCGGGCAGGCCGCACAGAGAGGCCGGGCAGGCCGTACAGAGGGGGCCGCACAGAGAGGCGGGGCGGGCCGCACAGAGAGGCAGGGCGGGCCGCACAGAGAGGCGGGGCGGGCCGCACAGAGAGGCCGGGCGGGCCGCACAGAGAGGCGGGGCGGGCCGCACAGAGAGGCCGGGCGGGCCGTACAGAGGGGGCCGCACAGAGAGGCGGGGCGGGCCGAAAAGAGAGAGGCGGGGCGGGCCGCACAGAGAGGCGGGGCGGGCCGCACAGAGAGGCGGGGCGGGCCGCACAGAGAGGCGGGGCGGGCCGCACAGAGAGGCGGGGCGGGCCGCACAGAGAGGCCGGGCGGGCCGCACAGAGAGGCCGGGCGGGCCGCACAGAGAGGCCGGGCGGGCCGCACAGAGAGGCCGGGCGGGCCGCACAGAGAGGCCGGGCAGGCCGCACAGAGAGGCCGGGCAGGCCGCACAGAGAGGCCGGGCAGGCCGTACAGAGGGGGCCGCACAGAGAGGCGGGGCGGGCCGCACAGAGAGGCGGGGCGGGCCGCACAGAGAGGCGGGGCGGGCCGCACAGAGAGGCCGGGCGGGCCGCACAGAGAGGCCGGGCGGGCCGCACAGAGAGGCCGGGCGGGCCGCACAGAGAGGCGGGGCGGGCCGCACAGAGAGGCCGGGCGGGCCGCACAGAGAGGCCGGGCGGGCCGCACAGAGAGGCGGGGCGGGCCGCACAGAGAGGCGGGGCGGGCCGCACAGAGAGGCCGGGCGGGCCGCACAGAGAGGCCGGGCGGGCCGCACAGAGAGGCGGGGCGGGCCGCACAGAGAGGCGGGGCGGGCCGCACAGAGAGGCGGGGCGGGCCGCACAGAGAGGCGGGGCGGGCCGCACAGAGAGGCGGGGCGGGCCGCACAGAGAGGCCGGGCGGGCCGCACAGAGAGGCGGGGCAGGCCGCACAGAGAGGCCTGGCGGGCCGCACAGAGAGGCCGGGCGGGCCGTACAGAGGGGGCCGCACAGAGAGGCGGGGCGGGCCGCACAGAGAGGCGGGGCGGGCCGCACAGAGAGGCGGGGCGGGCCGCACAGAGAGGAGGGGCGGGCCGCACAGAGAGGCGGGGCGGGCCGCACAGAGAGGCGGGGCGGGCCGCACAGAGAGGCGGGGCGGGCCGCACAGAGAGGCGGGGCGGGCCGCACAGAGAGGCGGGGCGGGCCGCACAGAGAGGCCGGGCGGGCCGCACAGAGAGGCCGGGCGGGCCGCACAGAGAGGCCGGGCGGGCCGCACAGAGAGGCGGGGCGGGCCGCACAGAGAGGCCGGGCGGGCCGCACAGAGAGGCGGGGCGGGCCGCACAGAGAGGCCGGGCAGGCCGCACAGAGAGGCCGGGCGGGCCGTACAGAGGGGGCCGCACAGAGAGGCGGGGCGGGCCGCACAGAGAGGCGGGGCGGGCCGCACAGAGAGGCGGGGCGGGCCGCACAGAGAGGCCGGGCGGGCCGCACAGAGAGGCGGGGCGGGCCGCACAGAGAGGCCGGGCAGGCCGCACAGAGAGGCCGGGCGGGCCGTACAGAGGGGGCCGCACAGAGAGGCGGGGCGGGCCGCACAGAGAGGCGGGGCGGGCCGCACAGAGAGGCGGGGCGGGCCGCACAGAGAGGCCGGGCGGGCCGCACAGAGAGGCCGGGCGGGCCGCACAGAGAGGCGGGGCGGGCCGCACAGAGAGGCCGGGCGGGCCGCACAGAGAGGCCGGGCGGGCCGCACAGAGAGGCCGGGCGGGCCGCACAGAGAGGCCGGGCGGGCCGCACAGAGAGGCGGGGCGGGCCGCACAGAGAGGCCGGGCGGGCCGCACAGAGAGGCCGGGCGGGCCGCACAGAGAGGCCGGGCGGGCCGCACAGAGAGGCCGGGCGGGCCGCACAGAGAGGCCGGGCGGGCCGCACAGAGAGGCGGGGCGGGCCGCACAGAGAGGCCGGGCGGGCCGCACAGAGAGGCCGGGCGGGCCCGCACAGAGAGGCCGGGCGGGCCGCACAGAGAGGCCGGGCGGGCCGCACAGAGAGGCCGGGCGGGCCGCACAGAGAGGCCGGGCGGGCCGCACAGAGAGGCCGGGCGGGCCGCACAGAGAGGCCGGGCGGGCCGCATGCGGCCCGCGGCCGTTATGTTGTGCAGGCCTGCTATAGACGCAGCCTTATCGACGCTTACTGAATAGGCCACTGTGTCTCTGTCTCTCTCTGTGTCTCTGTGTCTCTCTGTGTCTCTCAAATCAAAATCAGCTTTGTTGGCATGACAAAAGAACATTTCAGTATTGCCAAAGCGTGAGTAATAGGGGGTGTGGGACAATGATTACACGAATACTAGGGGGTACGGTTTAATGGTTATACAGTACATTACTTTGTCTCTCTCTCATTCTCTGTGTCTCTCTCATTCTCTGTGTCTCTCTCATTCTCTGTGTCTCTCTCATTCTCTGTCTCTCTCTCATTCTCTGTCTCTCTCTCATTCTCTGTCCTCTCTCTCATTCTCTGTCTCTCTCTCATTCTCTGTCTCTCTCTCATTCTCTGTCTCTCTCTCATTCTCTGTCTCTCTCTCATTCTCTGTGTCTCTCTCTCATTCTCTGTCTCTCTCTCTCATTCTCTGTCTCTCTCTCATTCTCTGTCTCTCTCTCATTCTCTGTCTCTCTCTCATTCTCTGTCTCTCTCTCATTCTCTGTCTCTCTCTCATTCTCTGTCTCTCTCTCATTCTCTGTCTCTCTCTCATTCTCTGTCTCTCTCTCATTCTCTGTCTCTCTCTCATTCTCTGTCTCTCTCTCTCATTCTCTGTCTCTCTCTCTCATTCTCTGTCTCTCTCTCATTCTTTGTCTCTCTCTCATTCTCTGTCTCTCTCTCATTCTCTGTCTCTCTCTCTCATTCTCTGTCTCTCTCTCTCATTCTCTGTCTCTCTCTCATTCTCTGTCTCTCTCTCTCATCCCTGTATGATAGGTATGTTCCAACTCTATTTTTTGCTCTTCTTTTCCGTTTGAGAGGAGGGAGTCCCTCACCTCTTCAGCCACACACCAGGAACGCTGGATTGCTTACAGACGCTCGGAGAGGCGGATACAGTCGTGGATTGCAGGCACTGATTTATCTGGTAAGTACCGCAAACATGCTTGAACAAGGGCCGTAGACATTTTATTTGATGGTTTAGATTACCATTGTCTGTGGTTGTTAGTTATTGGTATTACAGTTTTTTGATGTTGTTACGAATCAAATACATTTTGAAGTAGTAATCCCCTCCGAACTGGGCATTCCTGGCCAATAATGCCCTGGCTGTAAGAGTTGAAGGGCCCAAGCAAAGCCCCCACCTCTATACACACTAACACTGCAGGGGCATCAGAGTGTCTTGTTGTCATGGCAACAGGAGGTGTCACGTGATGTAATTTGTTTAATAAATTATTTTTTAAGGTGTCCCGGTTTTTCATTTTCGAAATCTGGTCACCCTATTCATCAAGCAGAAAAAGTGAAGAAACAATTGTAGTTTTGCTAATGGACGTCATTTTGGCATATCATTAGCTTTGAGGATACCCATTAATATGAAGAAAAGTAACAGCCATTCCCAATGTAGCCCCCCTTCCCTGGGCCAATCGCAGATCGGGCCCCCTCCTCTGTACTAGGGCCTGGCTACGTGTCTGAGTGTGGTGCATACCTGCTGGCAACAGGGGGGCCTGAGTCTCCCGCGATGGTATGGGGGATGATAGGATCAGGTTTCTGGGGTGAATGCCTTCGTCTCATTTAATGGTGCAGCACCTCCATCTCTGAGCCCCAGGAATACGGGTGGAATCCTTCCAGAGAGTCGTCCCCCCCCCCCCCCCGGGGATGAGAGATTCCAGTCTCACACTGTATATCTTTAAAAGCAGCCGCAGCTCTTTATTCACAGCAGCAGAATAGCAGCAACAAGACTGTCAATCAGGTACAGGGTGTCTTCCTCCACACAGGACTGCTCTCCCTCAGGATGGTCTCTGTGTCCCTGCCACCACCCCAGGTCAAGGGCACCCAGGGTGGGGCTAGCTCTTCCCTCGCCCCCTAAACAGGGTGAGAGGAATTGGTCCACCTCCCTAAGTAAGGTTGCATCAGCTCTACTCAGAGGCTGATGGCTCCCCTTCTCCAACGGCCAATTGATACACTGGCGACACAGTTTATCACACTGCGGCCAGATCCGCAAGCCGGGAGATTTCCCGGCTTGCTAGTGGCCGCCCATGACGCGCGGTTCACGCGTCTTCGGGAGCGTGGCGCCCCCTGCACGCGCGTCCAGGGGCTCCCCGAGGGAGCCCTGGTGTCCCGCGATCGCGGGACAGCGGCAGGGGGTTCCGGGGGACCCGGGGGACCCGGCAGCGGTAGGGAGAGCGCCCGATCGGAGGGCGCTCTTCCGCTGCTTCGGCGCGCGCCCGTCACTCTCGGGCGCGCGCCAGGCTACTGCTGCGGCACAGAACGGGCAAATGCTCGAATAAACTGTGCCGCAGCAGTATAGGCTCTCTCTGTCACCCTGGGCCAGCCAGGTGACAGACTCAGCAGACTCTAACTCTGGACTGAACTCTTAACTCTGACACACACTTCTACTAAATAGGAAGTGCACTGCTCTTTATGATATTGGCAGGCACTGCCCCTGTGTCTCTGCCTTCCACACAGGGTCAGGTACCAATTTCAGGAATGTCCCGTTATTAGCGTAAACACAACAGAGTTCCATGGATCTAGCATTAAGACTGTAAGCTCTGCAGGCCAGGGATTTCCTTTCCTATTGTCTGATTTTGTTTGTTGCACTTATTGTACTATAATTCCCTGTACTGTATTGCCTCTCTTATAAAGCACTATATAAATAAAGATTTCCATACATAATATATCTTAATGCATCTTAAGACACCTTAGAGTTCCCTCTATAAGACACTTTATGGTCCACTCAAGTGAATAGTCTGTAAGGAGTCTAAGGCTGCGTCCATAGAAGGACAAGCAGCGCTGAGGCGTGCGGACGCTCCGCGCTGAGCCCCTGCATCCTCAATGAGGATGCCTTGAGAGGGGGCTCATGCGAGCGTCCGCGGGCGTGCTCAGGCTTTGGAGTTTTCAGCCGAGCGCCAAGCTGTTTTTCAGCGCGCTGTCGGCTGAAAACATCCAATCAGCCTTTAGCAGCGTCAACGTCACGGCGCCGTGACATTGACGTCAGTGCATCGCGGGCGATTGGCCCAGCGACGTCACTGCCCCGCCTCCAACCACCTCCCCCCGGCTCCCTTCGCGCACGCTGGCTCCGTGGAATCGGGCTGACTTAAGCAGGCGAGCCTCAGCGTTAGCGCGCAACCGCTCTCCCCACCCCTCTATGGCCCGGGCCTTAGTTACTGTACAGCATTGTAAAGTGCCTTGCTGGCCTAGTACAATTTAGTAAATATCCTAAACAATGTCGTCTTAGGCAAAATGTTGCTGATCTTTGCTCTAAAAATGACTATGAACTAAAGAGAAATAACAATCTCCCTTGTGAGCACATTCACATGTCTCAGACAGGTCTGCAACCCTGCTTTTCACCATTATCCCATACAGCTTCCACTGCAGCCAGGGACTCTGGGAAATGACATGCAAATGAGCACAGTGTCACCTTTTGCTTCAAATCTATTTTAAATGAAATTAGCCTTGTACTTCTGGTGGCGAGAGTAGGGGTTTGGTGCTTTATACGTTACATATTATTAAATGTTAACATCAAACAAATATTGTCATTATGTTTGGTGCTACTTATTTCTTTTTCATTAGGATTTATTTATTCATCTTTCATTATTATTATTTACTAGCTGAGAGACCCGGCGTTGCCCGGGATGTAAATGCGTAATAGGTAGTATTATTTATAACTCGTGGAACAATAGGTGAGTATTTGTTGTAAAGGTTTCGGGGGGGGGGGGGAGAAAGGGGAGCGGGGGGGGGGAGAAAGGGGAGCGGGGGGGGGAGAAAGGGGAGCGGGGGGGGAGAAAGGGGAGCGGGGGGAGAAAGGGGAGCGGGGGGGGAGAAAGGGGAGCGGGGGGGGGAGAAAGGGGAGCGGGGGGGGGAGAAAGGGGAGCGGGGGGGGGGAGAAAGGGGAGCGGGGGGGGAGAAAGGGGAGCGGGGGGGAGAAAGGGGAGCGGGGGGAGAAAGGGGAGCGGGGGGGAGAAAGGGGAGCGGGGGGGGGAGAAAGGGGAGCGGGGGGGGGGGGGGAGAAAGGGGAGCGGGGGGGGGAGAAAGGGGAGCGGGGGGGGAGAAAGGGGAGCGGGGGGGAGAAAGGGGAGCGGGGGGGGGAGAAAGGGGAGCGGGGGGGGGGAGAAAGGGGAGCGGGGGGGAGAAAGGGGAGCGGGGGGGGAGAAAGGGGAGCGGGGGGGGGGGGGGAAGGGGAGTGGGGGGGGGGGAAAGGGGAGTGGGGGGGGGGGTGGGAGAGCGGTGGGCATATGTATTGTCATAATTTATGTATGGGCATTTCCCCCCCCCCCCGTTCCCCGTGACTCCCCCCCCCCGTTCCCTGTGACTCGCGCTCCCCCCCCCCCCGGCGGCCGCTTGGTCCCCCGATGTGCCGTCCTGCTGAGTGAGGCGTGCAGGCGGCTGCAGGAAGCGCCCTGTGTGGGGCCTAAGACTCACGCTCCCCCCCCCCCCCCCGGCGCCCGCTCGATGTGGCGTCTGGCTGAGCGGCGGTAGGAAGCGCCCTGTGTGGGCCTGAGGCTGAGGCGGGACGCGCAGTGGGCCTGAGGCTGAGGCGGGACGCGCAGTGGGCCTGAGGCTGAGGCGGGACGCGCAGTGGGCCTGAGGCTGAGGCGGGACGCGCAGTGGGCCTGAGGCTGAGGCGGGACGCGCAGTGGGCCTGAGGCTGAGGCGGGGACGCACAGTGACTTACCTGAGCGGGTGGTAGCGCCGGGGAGGTAAGGGAGCGGCTGGGGTAGGAGGGCCGCGCTTCCCGTCCGGAGCCAGTGCAGGATGGCGCACGTGAGGGGGGGGGGAGGGGGGCGGACAGAGGGTGTGTGTGTGTGTATAGAGCTGCTGTGTTGTGTGTGTGTGTGTGTGTGTATAGAGCTGCTGTGTTGTGTGTGTGTGTGTATAGAGCTGCTGTGTTGTGTGTGTGTGTGTATAGAGCTGCTGTGTTGTGTGTGTGTGTGTGTGTGTGTATAGAGCTGCTGTGTTGTGTGTGTGTGTATAGAGCTGCTGTGTTGTGTGTGTGTGTGTGTGTGTGTATAGAGCTGCTGTGTTGTGTGTGTGTGTGTATAGAGCTGCTGTGTTGTGTGTGTGTGTGTGTGTATAGAGCTGCTGTGTTGTGTGTGTGTGTGTGTGTATAGAGCTGCTGTGTTGTGTGTGTGTGTGTGTATAGAGCTGCTGTGTTGTGTGTGTGTGTGTGTGTATAGAGCTGCTGTGTTGTGTGTGTGTGTATAGAGCTGCTGTGTTGTGTGTGTGTGTGTGTGTGTATAGAGCTGCTGTGTTGTGTGTGTGTGTGTGTGTGTGTGTGTGTGTGTGTGTGGGCCGTCACTCCGCCTCAGGCCAATGAGAGGTGTGCGGGGGCGGGCGACCCAAGGGACCAATGAGATTTCCCCTAGGGACACCGGACATCCAGGCAGGCAAACATACAGTGA